>NC_141605.1:53824757-53892834 GCF_047967505.1 Dipteris shenzhenensis | reverse complement strand
TCATTGGACCCCCATCTTCTCATCCCAATCTTCCATTAGCCCTCCCCCCATCCATTTCTTCTTCCTCCCCCATTGCCACCACTCCCATCCCACATTCCACCACGTCCCATTACTCCTCCCATTTCCCAAAATCCCATATTTCCCCATCTCACCCTCCTCTTTTTCATCCCCTATTAACTCCCCTCACTCATTTCACTCCCTTATTATCCTACTCACCTATTACCTTCCCCTCTCCCATTCCATTCTTCCCTCCCCACTCTCACTTCCACTTCCCATTACTCACTTGCCATTTGAAAAACTATTAATATATTATATACTATTTTTTATACTTTATTATCATACACCCCTATTACTTCCCTCTCCCATTCACTCCTCCCTCCTCACTCCACTTCCCTTCGCATTACTCACTTGCTATACACATTTGCAAACTATGAATATATTATTATATGATTTTTTATACTATTGCAAACTTACATGTGGGCAAAATCACAGGTGTCAAAAGCGATCCTATTGTGGTTCATACAACAATTGTGCTTTTTATTCAAGGGCATATTTATCCTCATCAACAAGATTATTTACTCAAGGTATGAAGTGCATAATTGTGCACTAGGTGGTTTACTTTGTTGTATCAAAATTGTTTGCCACACACACACACATATACACATACCGAGAATTTTCTAATATTATCGCATCTACATTTCTCCGATGGGCACAAAACTTTGTACAGCCTCAACCTAGGTTGTATTGACTTGCATACAAAGTGGTGCACCCATCCCATAAGTAGTTGTTCGGATAACACACCTCCAAATGTATTTTATGACGATTGTGCATAACACTAGGAACAAAATGGTGTATAACGTGCGATCGACTATGCAAAGCATATCCAATGGACACAAGACTTTACACGTTCCTCAACCTAGGCAGTATTGACTTGTGTGCAAAGTGGCATCCCCATCCGATAAGTACTTGTTTGAAAAATACACCTAGGATCATGTTTTTTGACAGTTGTAAATGACACCAAGGCCAAAAACGGTATTTAATACTCAATCTACCATGTAAAGCATATCCGATGGGCACAATACTTTGCACGTGCCTCAAAAGTGATGGTATGGTATTCCATGCAAAGTGGAACGCCCATTCAATAAGTACTTGGTATGATAATATACCTATTAAGAGCATGTTCTTTGACGGATGTGTATAACACTAGGGGGAAAATGGTGTATAATGTGTGATCCCCCATGCAAAGCATAACCGATAGACACAATACTGTGCACGCACATGAACCTAGTTGAAATATACTTTCTTGCAAAGTGGCTCCCCCATCTGACAAGTACTTTTTAGAATATCACACCTAGGATCATGTTTTTCATTGGTTGTTGTCCATGACACTAAGGCAAAAATGCTGATTTATGCTTAATCGATAATGCAACGCATATCCGATCATCACAATACTTTGCACACATCCCAACCTAGGTATTATTGACTTACATGCAAAGTGGCGTGCCCATCCCATAAGTACTTAGTCGAATAACACATCTAGGACCGCATTTTTTGATGGTTGTGCATGACACTAAGGCCAAAACAGTGTTTAATGCTTGTTCGACAATGCAAAGCATATCCGATGGGCACAATACTTTGCATGAGTCTCAAAAATTGTGGTATTGCATTGCATGCAAAGTGGTACACCCATCTGATAAGCAGTTGGTCGGATAACACACCTAAAAGCGTGTTTTTTAATGGTTGTGCATGACATTGAGGCACAAACGGAGTTTAATACGTGATATATCATGCAAAGTACATCCGATGGGCACAATACTTTGCACCCACCTCAACCTAGGTCTTATTGAGTTGCATGAAAAGTGGCGTGTCGGTTACATAAGTACTTGATCTGATACCACACCTAGGACCGTGTTTTTTTACAAATGTGCTTGACACTAAGGCAAAAACATTGTTTTATGCTTGATCGACAATCCAAAGCATATCCGATGGGCACAATACTTTGCACACACCTTCAACTAGGTGGAATTGACTTACATCCAAAGTGGCACTCCTATCCCATAAGTGCTTGATCGGATAACATACCTAGCAGTGTGTTTTTTTACGGATAAGCATGACACTAGAGCGAAAATAGTATTTATTGCTCGATCGATCATGCAAAGGATATCCGATGGGCACAACACTTTTTGTATGCCTCAACCTAGGTGGTATTGGAATTTTCTCAAAGAGGCACACCATAAGTACTTGGTCAGATAACACACCTAAAGGCATGTTTTCTTTTGTAGATGTGCATATCACTCGGGAAAAAATGGTGTATAATGCGTGATCGACCATGAAAAGCATATCGGATGGTGACAATACTTTGCCCGCACCTCAACATAGTTGAAACGGACTTGCGTTCAAAGTGTAGCCCCCATCCGATAAGTACTTGTTTGAATAACACACCTACGGCCGTGTTTTTATATGGTTGTGCATGACACGAAGGCAAAAACAGCATTTTATGCTTGATCGACAATGCAAAGCATATCCGATGGGCACAATACTTTGCACAAACCTTCAACTAGGTTTAATTGACTTACATGCAAAGTGGCACTCCCATCCCATAAGTGCTTGATCGGATAACATACCTAACAGCGTGTTTTTTTACGGATGTGCATGACACTAGAGCAAAAATAGTATTTAATGCTCGATCGACCATGCAAAGGATATCCAATGGGCACAACACTTTTTTTATGCCTCAACCTAGGTGGTATTGAAATGTTCTCAAAGAGGCACACCCATCCGATAAGTACTTGGTCAGATAACACACCTAAGGGCATGTTTTTTGCAGATGTGCATATCACTAGGGAAAAAATGGTGTATAATGCGTGATCAACCATGCAAAGCATATCCGATGGTGATAATACTTTGCATGCACCTCAAAGTAGTTGAAACAGACTTGCGTGCAAAGTGGAGCCCCCATCCGATAAGTACTTGTTTGAATAACACACCTGCGGCCGTGTTTTTATATGGTTGTGCATGACATTAAGGCAAAAATGGTGTTTTATGCTTGATCGACAATGCAAAGCATATCCGATGGGCACAATACCTTGCACACACCTTCAACTAGGTGGAATTGACTTACATGCAAAGTGGCACTCCCATCCCATAAGTGCTTGATCGGATAACATACCTAGCAGTGTGTTTTTTTACGGATGTGCATGACACTAAGGCAAAAATGGTATTTAATTCTCGATCGACCATGCAAAGCATATCCAATGGGCACAATAATTTTCCTATGCCTTAACCTACATGGCATTGAAATTTTGTTAAAGAGGCACACCCATCCGATAATTACTTGGTCAGATAACATACCTACGGGCGTGTTTTTTTGCGGATGTGCATATCACTACGGGAAAAACGTTCTATAATTTGTAATCGACCATGCAGAGCATATCCGATGGTGACAATACTTTGCATGCATCTCAGCCTAGTGGAAACGGACTTGCGTGCAAACTGGAGCCCCCATCCAATAAGTACTTGTTTGATTAACACACTTAGGACCGTGTTTTTTCATGGTTGTGCATGACACTAAGCCAAAAACGGTGTTTTATGCTTGATCGACAATGTAAAGCATATCCGATGGGCACAATACTTTGCACACACCTTCAACTAGGTGGAATTGACTTACATGCAAAGTGGCACACCCATCCCATAAGTGCTTGATCCGATAACATACCTAGCAACATGTTTTTTTAACGGATGTGCATGACACTAGAGCAAAAATAGTATTTAATGCTCGATCGACCATGCAAAGGATATCCGATGGGCATAATAATTTTCCTACACTGCAACCTAGGTGGTATTGAAATGTTCTCAAAGAGGCACACCCATCCCATAAGTACTTGGTCAGACAACACAGCTAAGGGCGTGTTTTTTTGTGGATGTGCATATCACTAGGGAAAAAACGGTGTATAATGCGTGATCGACCATGCAAATCATATCTGATGGTGACAATACTATGCGCACACCTCAAGGTAGTTGAAATAGACTTGCGTACAAAGTGGATCCCCCATCCGATAAGTACTTGTTTGATTAACACACCTAGGACCGTATTTTTTCATGGTTGTGCATGACACTAAGGCAAAAACATTGTTTTATGCTGGATCGACAATGCAAAGCATATCCAATCGGCACAATACTTTGCACACACATTCAATTATGTGGAATTGACTTACATGCAAAGTGGCACTCCCATCCCATAAGTGCTTGATCGGATAACATACCTAGCAGCGTGTTTTTTTACGAATGTGCATGACACTAGAGCAAAAATAGTATTTATTGCTCGATCGATCATGCAAAGGATATCCGATGGGCACAACACTTTTTGTACACCTAAGCCTAGGTGGTATTTGAATGTTCTCAAAGAGGCACACCCATCCGATAAGTACTTGGTCAGATAACACACCTAAGGGCGTTCTTTTTTGCAGATGTGCATATCACTCGAGAAAAAATGGTGTATAATGCGTGGTCGACCATGCAAAGCATATTCGGTGGTGACAATACTTTGCACGCACCTCAAAATAGTTGAAACAGACTTGCGTGCAAAGTGGAGCCCCCATCCGATAAGTACTTGTTTGAATAACACACCTACGGCCGTGTTTTTATATGGTTGTGCATGACACTAAGGCAAAAACGGTGTTCTATGCTTGATCAACAATGCAAAGCATATCCGATGGGCACAATACCTTGCACAAACCTTCAACTAGGTGGAATTGACTTACATGCAAAGTGGCATTCCCATCGCATAACTACTTGATCGGATAACACACCTAGTAGCATGTTTTTTTACGGATGTGCATGGCACTAAGGCAAAAATGGTATTTAATTCTCGATCAACCATGCAAAGCATATCCAATGGGCACAATACTTTTTCTATGCCTTAACCTAGGTGACATTGAAATGTTCTTAAAGAGGCATACCCATCTGCTAAGTACTTGGTCAGATAACATACCCACGGGCGTGTTTTTTTGCGGATGTGCATATCACTACGGGAAAAACGTTGTATAATTCGTAATCGACCATGCAGAGCCTATCCGATGGTGACAATACTTTGCACGCATCTCAGCCTAGTGGAAACAAACTTGCGTTCAAACTAAAGCCCCCATCCGTGCTTGTTTGATTAACACACTTAGGACCGTGTTTTTTCATGGTTGTGCATGACACTAAGCCAAAAACGGTGTTTTATGCTTGATCGACAATTCAAAGCATATCCGATGGGCACAATACTTTGCACACACCTTCAAATAGGTGGAATTGACTTACATGCAAAGTGGCACACCCATCCCATAAGTGCTTGATTGGGTAACATACCTAGCAGCGTGTTTTTTTTACGGATGTGCATGACACTAGAGCAAAAATAGTATTTAATGCTCGATCGACCATGCAAAGGATATCCAGCACAATACTTTTCCTACACTGCAACCTAGGTGGTATTGAAATATTCTCAAAGAGGCACATCCATCCGATAAGTACTTGGTCAGATAACACACTTAAGGGCATGTTTTTTTACGGATGTGCATATCACTAGGAAAAAACAGTGTATAATGCGTGATCGACCATGCAAATCATATCCGATGGTGACAATACTTTGTGCACACCTCAACTTAGTTGAAACGGACTTGCATGCAAAGTGGAGCCCCGATCCGATAAGTACTTGTTTGATTAACACACCTAGGACCGTGTTTTTTCATGGTTGTGCATGACACTAAGGCAAAAACGTTGTTTTATGCTTGATCGACAATGCAAAGCATATCCAATGGGCACAATACTTTGCACACACCTTCAAATAGGTGGAATTGACTTACATGCAAAGTGGCACTCCCATCCCATAAGTGCTTGATCGGATAACATACCTAGCAGCGTGTTTTTTTACCGATGTGCATGATACTCTAGCAAAAATAGTATTTATTGCTCGATCGATCATGCAAAGGATATCCGATGGGCACAAAACTTTTTGTACACCTCAACCTAGGTGGTATTGGAATGTTCTCAAAGAGGCACACCCATCCGATAAGTACTTGGTCAGATAACACACCTAAGGGCGTGTTTTTTTGCGAATGTGCATATCACTAGGGAAAAAATGGTGTATAATGTGTGATCGACCATGCAAATCAGATCTGATGGTGACAATACTTTGCACACACCTGAACGTAGTTGAAACAGACTTGCGTGCAAAGTGGAGCCCCCATCCGATAAGTACTTGTTTGAATAACACACCTACGGCCGTGTTTTTATATGGTTGTGCATGACACTAGGGCAAAAACGGTGTTTTATGCTTGATCGACAATGCAAAGCATATCCGATGGGCACAATACCTTGCACACACCTCCAACTAGGTGGAATTGACTTGCATGCAAAGTGGCACTCCCATCGCATAAGTACTTGATCGAATAACACACCTAGTAGCGTGTTTTTTTATGGATGTGCATGACACTAAGGCAAAAATGGTATTTAATGCTCAATCAACGATGCAAAGCATATCCGATGGGCACAATACTTTTCCTACACCGTAACCTAGGTGGTATTGAAATATTCTTAAAGAGGCACACCCATCCGATAAGTACTTGGTCAGATAACATACCTAAGGGCGTGTTTTTTTGCGGATGTGCATATCACTACGGGAAAAACGTTGTATAATGCGTAATCGACCATGCAGAATATATCCGATGGTGAAAATACTTTGCACGCATCTCAACCTAGTTGAAACGGACATGGGTGCAAATTGGAGCCCCCATCCGATAAGTACTTGTTTGATTAACATACTTAGGACCGTGTTTTGTCATGTTTGTGCATGACACTAAGGCAAACACGGTGTTTTATGCTTGATCGACAATGCAAAGCATATCCGATGGGCACAATAATTTGCACACACCTTCAACTAGGTGGAATTGACTTACATGCAAAGTGGCACACCCATCCCATAAGTGCTTGATCGGATAACATACCTAGCAGCATGTTTTTTTTACGGATGTGCATGACACTAGAGCAAAAATAGTCTTTAATGCTCGATCGACCATGCAAAGGATATCCAATGGGCACAATACTTTTCTACACTAAAACCTAGGTGGTATTAAAATTTTCTCAAAGAGGCACACCCATCCGATAAGTACTTGGTCAGATAACACACCTAAGGGCATGTTTTTTTGCGGATGTGCATATCACTAGGGAAAAAACGGTGTATAATGCATGATCGACCATGCAAATCATATCCGATGGTGACAATACTTTGCGCGCAACTCAGCTTAGTTGAAACGGACTTGCGTGCAAAGTGGAGCCCCCATCCGATAAGTACTTGTTTGATTAACTTACCTAGGACCGTGTTTTTTCATGGTTGTGCATGACACTAAGGCATAAACGTTGTTTTATGCTTGATCGACAATGCAAAGCATATCCGATGGGCACAATACTTTTCACACACCTTCAACTAGGTGGAATTGACTTACATGCAAAGTGGCACACCCATCCCATAAGTGCTTGATCGGATAACATACCTAGTAGCATGTTTTTTTACGAATGTGCATGACACTAGAGCAAAAATAGTATTTAATGCTCAATTGACCATGCAAAGGATATCCGATGGGCACAACACTTTTCCTACACTGCAACCTAGGTGGTATTGAAATGTTCTGAAAGAGGCATGCTGATCTGATAAGTACTTGGTCAGATAACACACCTAAGGGTGTGTTTTTTTACGGATGTGCATATCACTCGGGAAGAAATGGTGTATAATGCGTGATCGACCATGCAAAGCATATCCGATGGTGACAATACTTTGCACACACCTCAACGTAGTTGAAACAGACTTGTGTGCAAAGTGGAGCCCCCATCCAATAAGTACTTGTTTGAATAACACACCTACGGCCGTGTTTTTATATGGTTGTGCATGACACTAAGGCAAAAACGGTGTTTTATGCTTGATCGACAATGCAAAGCATATATGATGGGCACAATACTTTGCACATACCTTCAACTAGGTGGAATTGACTTACATGCAAAGTGGCATTCCCATCGCATAAGTACTTGATCAGATAACACACCTAGCAGCGTGTTTTTTTACAAATGTGCATGACACTACGGCAAAAATGGTATTTAATTCTCGATCGACCATGCAAAGCATATGCAATGGGCACAATACTTTTCCTATGCCTTAACCTAGGTGGCATTGAAATGTTCTTAAAGAGGCACACCCATCCGATAAGCACTTGGTCAGATAACATACCTACGGGCGTGCTTTTTTACGGATGTGCATATCACTATGTGAAAAACGTTGTATAATTCGTAATCGACCATGCAGAGCCTATCCGATGGTGACAATACTTTGCACGCATCTCAGCCTAGTGGAAACGGACTTGCGTGCAAACTGAAGCCCCCATCCGATAAGTACTTGTTTGATTAGCACACTTAGGACCGTGTTTTTTCATGGTTGTGCATGACACTAAGCCCAAAACGGTGTTTTATGCTTGATCGACAATGCAAAGCATATCCGATGGGCACAATACTTTGCACACACCTTCAACTAGATGGAATTAACGTACATGCAAAGTGGCACACCCATCCCATAAGTGCTTGATCGGATAACATATCTAGCAGTATGTTTTTTTTACGGATGTGCATGACACTAGAGCAACAATAGTATTTAATGCTCGATCGACCATGCAAAGGATATCCTATGGGCACAATACTTTTCCTACACTGCAAGCTAGGTGGTATTGAAATGTTCTCAAAGAGGCACACCCATCCGATAAGTACTTGGTCAGATAACACACCTAAGGGCGTGTTTTTTTGCGGATGTGCATATCACTAGGGAAAAAACGGTGTATAATGCATGATCGACCATGCAAATCATATCCGATGGTGACAATACTTTGTGCACACCTCAACATAGAATGGACTTGTGTGCAAAGTGGAGGCCCCATCCAATAAGTACTTGTTTGATTAACACACCTAGGACCTTGTTTTTTCATGGTTGCACGTGACACTAAGGCAAAAACGTTGTTTTAAGCTTGATCGAGAATGCAAAGCATATCCGATGGGCACAATACTTTGCATACACATTAAACTAGGTGGAATTGACTTACATGCAAAGTGTCACTCCCATCCCATAAGTGCTTGATCAGATAACATACCTAGCAGCGTGTTTTTTTACGAATGTGCATGATACTAGAGCAAAAATAGTATTTATTGCTTGATTGATCATGCAAAGGATATCCGATGGGCACAAAACTTTTTGTACGCCTCAACCTAGGTGGTATTGGAATGTTCTCAAAGAGGCATACCCATCCGATAAGTACTTGGTCAGATAACACACCTAAGGGCGTGTTTTTTTGCAGATGTGCATATCACTAGGGAAAAAATGGTGTATAATGCGTGATCGACCATGCAAATCATATCCGATGGTGACAATACTTTGCACACACCTCAACGTAGTTGAAATGGACTTGCGTGCAAAGTGGAGCTCCCATCCGATAAGTACTTGTTTGAATAACACACCTACGGCCGTGTTTTTATATGGTTGTGCATGACACTAAGGCAAAAACAGTGTTTTACGCTTGATCGACAATGCAAAGCATATCCGATGGGCACAATACCTTGCACACACCTCCAACTAGGTGGAATTGACTTACATGCAAAGTGGCATTCCCATCGCATAAGTACTTGATCGGATAACACACCTAGTAGTGTGTTTTTTTATGGATGTGCATGACACTAAGGCAAAAATGGTATTTAATGCTCGATCGACCATGCAAAGCATATCCGATGGGCACAATACTTTTCCTACACCTTAAACTAGGTGGTATTGAAATTTTCTTAAAGAGGCACACCCATCCGATAAGTACTTGGTCAGATAACATACCTAAGGGCGTGTTTTTTTCAGATGTGCATATCACTACGGGAAAAACATTGTATAATGCAAAGGATATGCAATGGGCACAACACTTTTTATACACCTCAAACTAGGTGGTATTGGAATGTTCTCAAAGAGGCACACCCATCCGATAAGTACTTGGTCAGATAACACACCTAAGGGCGTGTTTTTTTGTGGATGTGCATATCACTCGGGAAAAAATGGTGTATAATGCGTGATCAACCATGCAAAGCATATCCGATGGTGACAATACTTTGCACGCACCTCAACATAGTTGAAACGGTCTTGCGTGCAAACTGGAGCCCCCATCCGATAAGTACTTGTTTGAATAACACACCTAGGGCTGTGTTTTCATATGGTTGTGCATGACACTAAGGCAAAAACGATGTTTTATGCTTGATCCACAATGCAAAGCATATCCGATGGGCACAATACTTTGCACACACCTTCAACTAGGTGGAATTGACTAACATGCAAAGTGGCATTCCCATCGCATAAGTACTTGATCGGATAACACACCTAGCAGCGTGTTTTTTTATGGATGTGCATGACACTAAGGCGAAAATGGTATTTAATGCTCGATCGACCATGCAAAGCATATCCGATGGGAACAATACTTTTCCTATGCCTTAACCTAGGTGGTATTGAAATTTTCTCAAAGAGGCACACCCATCCGATAAGTACTTGGTTAGATAACATACCTAAGGGCGTGTTTTTTGCAGATGTGCATATCACTACGGGAAGAACGTTGTATAATGTGTAATCGACCATGCAGAGCATATCTGATGGTGACAATACTTTGCAAGCATCTCAACCTAGTTGAGACGGACTTGCGTGAAAAGTTGAGCCCCCATCCAATAAGTACTTGTTTGATTAACACACTTAGGACCGTCTTTTTTCATGGTTGTGCATGACACTAAGCCAAAAACGGTGTTTTATGCTTGATCGACAATGGAAAGCATATCCGATGGGCACAATACTTTGCACACACCTTCAACTAGGTGGAATTGACTTACATGCAAAGTGGCACGCCCATCCCATAGGTGCTTGATTGGATAACATACCTAGCAGCGTGTTTTTTACGGATGTGCATGACACTAGAGCAAAAATAGTATTTAACGCCCGATCGACCATGCAAAGGATAACTTGGCGTGTCCATCTGATGAGTACTTGATCGGATAACTTCTCCCACCAATAAATTAAGTACTAATTAAAAATTATAATAAATGAGTAGATTATTAAAAAGAGACTAATATTTATGTAATTGTTGCTACTGCAGCTTGCTTGCGAAGGACTCTCACAAAGGAGATGGCTATAGATTTTGTTCCAGGGATGGATGTGATTTTATGTAGCAAAAGAGAAGTAGTTGCATTTGCTACAATCCATGATAGTGATCCCAATTCAGTTTGCCACTTTCGAAGACTTGGCGAAGATAAGGTGGCAGTTACTGTATCAAAGATTCTTAGCGCACATGTTGAGCTAAAGTATAAATGTGGAGATATGGAAACACTTGGAGATGTTATGCCCTACAATACATCCAACAAATCATTTATAGCATGGGACAAAGATGAGACTTTTGCAACAGACATTATCAAGAATACAAAGTGCACCACCTTGGATTTTACTATAGGGGACATTTTACAAATGAGATCATTTGCAAATAAGACATTTGCAAATAAGACTCTGTAGCAGAAGGTGAAGTATTGGGATTTGAACAAGTGGAGCAATGGTCATTTGCATAGATGAGGATTCTAAAAGTCACTGATGATGGTATGGTTGATAACATAACATCCTTATGTGATCCCTACTATGAGGTAGGCAAGAATATGAGATGGAGCATGCAATTTTTAAACATGAGAAAGAGGCACGTGGTTTTCAATGATAAAGACAAGGTATACTACAATATCAAAGGACCTAAAAAGTGTGCCCATGTGCCAGGCTCTATCACTTCAAATGTGGATGATTTCAATATACTCAATTATAGAAGTGACATCTTATCTGGAGTGGATGAGTTCATTGGTTCCGAGAAACAAAATGATTTTAGAAGTGAAGCCTTATCTGGGGTGGATGAATTCTTGCACAGTGAGAAGGGCAAAGGTTTCAATAGCGATGTCTTGTCAAGTGTGGATGAGTTCATGCATATTAACAAACCTGGTGTCAATCAAGCTTGTGGATTTGTGAAATCCATGCAAGATGTCCCAATGAGTGATGTTCTCTCAAGAGTGGAAGAGTTTCAGGGTTCTCAATACTCTCGTAGAATATTGAATTCATTGAATGGTCCTAAGAGTATGTTAAAAATGAGGATGAGATCAACAGAGGATTATTCAATATTTAACTTTGATTGTGATATGGCCAAGGATGCAACAACCAATCATGGATGCTTGGTTACAAGCAAATGTGAGGAGAAGAAGTGCATAAATACAGATAACAACGTGCATGAGGAACGAAAACGGTCATACATATGCATGAAGAGAAAGCGAATCCAGGCAGATCCACAAAAGCAACCAAAGAGGAAGAGAGTAATGAAGGAGGAGAACATGTTAAATGCATTGGGATATCTATGTTGCAAGCGAAGATGTATGCGATTCATTGATCTTGCAGACATCAGGGAATGTAGAGGACACGTGTGGCAAAGAAGAGGAAGCGAAAGAAATGAATACCTTCTCACAGGTCTCTCTTGCTTTCTTTAGAATGGCAATAAAAGGCTAAGTTCAAGACAAAAGGTAAAACCTCTCGTAAATGGAAAAAGGATTTGCAATAAGGCATATCGCAATATTACTGGATTATCCCATGGTACATATTGGGATTTAGTCACCAAGGCAAAGGGCGGCAACAAATTTAGCATTCACGGTAATAGAGGAAGGTCCAAATCAAGAATCTCAACTGTCAGGGCAGCAGCAACTTCATGCATGAAAATGCTTTACCTCAACCCCATATATCTACCAAACTCCCTAACGGTGACGCGATCACTGAAATGCACCTTCCAATGGGCTTGACAAAGCTCGAAGTATTTGACTATATTGCAAAAAAGCAAAGGCAAAGAGGGGATGCCGTAGCTTCTTCTCATACTTTGTATACTCTTTGGAAGAAGAACTTTGGATATGTTAAAATCCCAAGGAGGCAAAAAATGTCAAAGTGCAATGTCTATGATGATTTAAAGCAAGCGATTGAGAGTGCAACATGTCCAAATCAAAGGGAATTATACAAAAAAAATCGAAAATCTCATCATGACCTTATTCGACATTCCAGACAAAAATATGCATTTTGGAAGGAGCAAGTTATTTTGCATCCCGATGACTACATTGTTGAGATATCAAGCTCTATCCCCGACATATCTCCTGGATGACTATCATTTATGTCACCGCCTATGTTAGTTGTACTCGTGGTGTAGTTAGACTACCACGTATGTTTTGGTTTGGGTTCACATATGAACCATGTATTCTAGGGTTTGACATATAGGGTATTTCCCTCTTCTATTGTAATTGTTGTTGTGTGCAAAAGTGAAGAAAGGCTTCACCCTCCAACCTTGTGTCCTCTCTCTTTTGTGTGTTGTGAAGAAAGCTGAACTTGAGTCTCCTATCTCTCTCCCTTATTCTTTACATGGTATCAGAGCCTTGTTCGTGGTAAGGAGCTCAAGAAAGCTAGCCAAGTTTGTGGTGTCCTAGTAAGAGGACCAGTGTAGCTTTCCTATTTCGAGTTTGGGAGCAAATCTCTGCAGGTAGCACAGCCAGAAGTGCAGGAGTGCACTGCTTCAGATTGAGAGGCCCTTCGCGGTGCGGCGAGAGCGCAGTATATGCTGCGGGTGAGGGCAAAGCCCTTGGCGACTTTATTTTTCTGATTTGAGGCCGTTTCGGGGCCCGTTTTGAAGGCGGAAGTTCTTCGCAGGCACTCAGAAAAAGGCACTGTTTTTGCTGTGCGAGCACCGCGCGGCTTGTCGGTGGAAAGGTGCCATAGAAATTGCATCGTATGCCTATGTGCAGAGATATTGGGAGTTGCAAATTCATGCCTGTTGCCTGTTGATGCAAAATCGTCACGAGGAAGTGACTGTGTGGTGAAATACCACTTTCGTCAGTGTTGCAGATCTGCCCCTGTGAGGCTCTTTGCAGAAGTTTTGCTATTTGCCCTTCTGAGGCATTTGCTGTGTTTACAGGTTGCTGTTGCAATTCGTGATTTGTAAAATGTCTGAGAATCTGTCTACCATTGTCAGTGAGAAGCTTGACAAGAACAACTTCCAAGCATGGAAGTTCAGGATGACAAACTTCTTTATGGGAAAGGGAGTTTGGGATTACATCAGTGGTGAAACTGCAGAACCAGTTTTGGGTGCTGCTCCCACTCCTGCTAAATTGAAGGCCTTTAAAGAATGGCATGAAAAAGCTAGAAAATGCCTGTATTGGCTGTCCGTTAGCATTTCAAATTCTATGATTGTGCATATACAGGATCTAGAGACGCCTAAGGAGGCATGGGATACATTGGTGAAGCTGTATAGCACAAATACCAAAGCACGAAAGATGCAGCTAAAGCAGGAGTTGCACAATGTGCAAAGGAAAAATCTGAATATAAATGAGTATTCCTTGAAGGTGAAAGGCCTTGCAGATTCTCTTGCCTCCATTGGAGCACCTGTTGATGATGAGGACTTAGTGTCCGTGACCTTGAATGGTCTTGGGAAAGATTATGCACAATTTCGGACATCCATTGGAGTCCGTGAAACATTTCCTGATTTTCAGGAACTTATTGCTCTCTTGCTGAGTGAAGAGCAAAGGAATGGTGGTTCAGCCACCTCAACTTCTCAAGAGACTGCTTTCTACTCGAATACAGGTAGAGGCAGGGGTAGAGGAAGAGGCCGTTCTGGTGGCCGTGCAGGAAATCAGAACCAACAGCAACAACAGGAAAACCAGTCCTATGGAGGAGGACGTGGTAGTTCTAGAGGCAGGGGGAGCCAAAGAGGCCGTGGTTCATGGCAAAGGAACCAGCAAGTAAATAGCAGCATAGAATGCTATTATTGTGGAAAGCCTGGACACAAGGAGAATACATGCTATAAAAAGCAGAATGACATCAAAAGTGGAAAGTTGCAGCAAAGCAACTATGCATCATCAAGTGGGCATGGTGACGACAGAAATGAGCACCTTTTTGTGATGCAGCATATGGTTAACTCCATGTCAGGAGATGCTGCAGCTTGCAATGATGTTTGGTATGTTGATTCAGGTGCCTCTAACCACATGACCAGTCATGGTGAGTGGTTTCATGATGTCAGAAATTTGGATAAGCCAGGTTATGTTGAAACAGGTGATGATACTGCGCACCCAATTACGCAGGTTGGTAAAGTGCCATTGGCTATGCAGGATGGCAAAACAAAGTACTTGGCAGATGTACTTCATGTTCCAAAAATCACTAAGAACCTGGTTTCAGTTGGCCAGATGGTTGAGCAAGGTCTGCAGGTTAGATTTAATCCTGATGGATGCTTTGTTGAGGACTTGAAAAATAAATGCCGCTTGGTTGCGAAAGGCAACAAAAATGGAAGAATGTTCACCTTGGATGTTGATATGCCTGAGGTGAAAGCTGCTATGTTTGCGCATGGGAGAGGTGTCATTGCAGATATTGAGATATGGCACAAGCGCATTGGGCACGTGAATATACAAAGGCTGAAATCTATGCAAACGAAAAACATTGTTGCAGGTTTGCCTAAATTCAGAGTTGAGGGAATGCAAAAGGTATGTGAAGCATGCCAAATTGGTAAGCAGGCCAGACATGCATTTCCCAAAAATGCTAAGGTGAGCAGAAGACCTTTGGAAGTGATCCATTCAGATGTTTGGACAACCAAAGCTGCTTCTATTGGTGGATGCCATTATTATGTGACGTTTATTGATGACTACACTAGGAAGGTGTGGATTTATTTTATGAAGCACAAAAGTGAAGTGTTCAGCCATTTCAAGGCTTTTAAGGCCATGGTTGAAAAAGAGAAAGGTGTGCATATTAAAGTGCTAAGATCTGATGGAGGGGGAGAGTACTTTTCAGAAGAATTTTGTGAATATCTGAAAGAACAGGGAATTCAAAGGAAGTACTCATGCAGGTCTACCCCTCAGCAGAATGGGGTTGCAGAAAGGAAGAACAGGCATATTGCAGAAGTAGGACGGGCGATCCTAAATGAGAAAAACATGCCTGATTATTTTTGGGCTGAAGCAGTAGCAACTGCTGTTTATATTATGAACAGAACCCCCACTGCAGCTGTCCATGGCATGACGCCTGAAGAAATGTATACAGGCCAAAAACCAGATATTTCTCACTTGAAGGTATTTGGTTGCATAGCTTATGTTCATGTTCCTGATGAGAAGAGAACAAAGCTGGATCCAAAGGCAGAAAATTGCATCTTTATTGGATATGCTCAGCACCAGAAAGGGTATCGCTGTTATAACCCTTCCACCCGCAAAATGCAAGTGAGCAGAGATGTTGTTTTTGATGAAATGAGCAGCTGGTATGCACCAACTGTTATGGTAGGAGATGCAGATGCAGGAAATGGGAATGCTGCAATAAATGCAGAGCAGCAATCTCAAGCCTTGAGTGGACCCAGAGAGTCCTCTACTAGTGGATCTAATGCATGGACAGGGAGATTGAGATCTAGTGAATCGTCACATGGCAGTCCTGATAGTGTTGTGCAGGTATCACATAAGGGAAAAGAAAAAGTGGACCATGCTCCAGTGTTTGATGTGTCTGCTGGTAGCTCTCATGTTGATGGAGAGTCAAGTGGCTCTGAAATGAGCCTTGATGAGGAACTTGGGATTCCTTCTGTTGTTACACCTGGTGCAAGGAAAAGCAGGCATGATTTAAAGACTCCTGCAACTGATCCAGTTGTACGGAGGTCCACTCGTATTAAGTATCCAGTTGACAGGCTGAGATATGATGGGTATACAGCACATTACTATGCTTATATGGTCAAGGTTCTAGAGGAGCCAGAGCCCACATGTTTTGAGGATGCAGCAGGGCATAAAAATTGGGAAGCAGCTATGGATGAAGAGATGGCTGCCTTGGATGCAAACCACACTTGGGATTTGATGCCTTTGCCTCATGATAAGAAGGCTATTGGCTGCAAGTGGGTTTACAAAGTAAAGCACAATGCTGATGGGTCTGTTAGCAGGTACAAGGCAAGATTGGTTGCCAAAGGTTTTGCACAGACATATGGAATTGACTATGAGGAAACTTTCAGCCCAGTTGCAAGGATGGCAACCGTGAGAGCAGTAATTGCTATGGCTGCTGCAAAGGGATGGTCTTTGCATCAGATGGATGTGAAAAATGCCTTCTTGCATGGTGACTTGCAGGAAGAGGTTTATATGATGCAGCCAGAAGGTTATGAGGATAAAGCACACCCCGATTTTGTATGCAGGTTGCGCAAAGCCTTGTATGGCTTAAAACAGGCGCCGAGGGCATGGTCAGACAAGATAGGGCAATATCTTGTCACTATTGGATTTCAGATTTCCAATTCAGATTTTTCACTTTATGTGAAAAGGACAAACAGAGGGATTGTGCTTATAGTCATCTATGTTGATGACTTGATTATTACAGGTGATAGTGATGCAGACATTAATGAAGTGAAGCTGCTATTGAAGCAGAAATTTGAGATGAAGGATTTGGGAGAGCTGCGTTACTTCTTGGGCATTGAGGTTATTAGATCCCTGAGTGGGATATGGCTGTTGCAAAGGCAATACGGTTTGGACATGCTGTCCAAATATGGGATGACAGGCTATAAGCCTATCTCTGTTCCATTGGAGCAGAATGTGAAGCTCAATGCAGAGTCAGGTGAGCTTCTTGAAGATATTACTATGTACAGGCGCATAGTAGGTAGCTTGATTTACATGACTATAACCCGACCAAATTTGAGCTATGCTATGGGGCTGGTGAGTCAGTTTATGCAGGCACCGAGGAAGCCACATTTGGATGCGGCTAGGCGCATACTGCGGTATGTGAAGTCCACATTGCATTATGGACTGTTTTATGAAGCTGGGTGTGCATTACAGGTACATGGATACACAGATGCTGACTGGGCTGGTAGTGTCTCAGACAGGAGATCTACTAGTGGTTTTATGTTTTCCCTTGGGAGTGGTGCCATCAGTTGGAGCAGCAAGAAGCAGCCAACAGTTGCCTTGTCGAGCACAGAGGCTGAGTACAGGGGTGCAGCAATGGCTGCATGTGAGGTAGCTTGGTTATGGAAGCTACTTGCAGATATGGGACAGTCAGTTCATGCAGCAGTTGTCATTCATTGTGACAACATTAGCAGCATCATGCTTGCTAATAACCCAGTTTATCATGCTAGAACGAAGCACATTGAGGTGCATTATCACTTTGTGAGAGAGAAGGTTCTAGCTGGTGAGATTGATCTTGTCTATGTCAGCACTGAGGAGCAGGTGGCTGATATCTTTACGAAGGCATTGGGTACCGAGAAGCTTCGCAGATTTAGGAGCTTGCTTGGTGTACGTGAGATGGATTTGAGCTTGAGGGGGAGTGTTGAGATATCAAGCTCTATCCCCGACATATCTCCTGGATGACTATCATTTATGTCACCGCCTATGTTAGTTGTACTCGTGGTGTAGTTAGACTACCACGTATGTTTTGGTTTGGGTTCACATATGAACCATGTATTCTAGGGTTTGACATATAGGGTATTTCCCTCTTCTATTGTAATTGTTGTTGTGTGCAAAAGTGAAGAAAGGCTTCACCCTCCAACTTTGTGTCCTCTCTCTTTTGTGTGTTGTGAAGAAAGCTGAACTTGAGTCTCCTATCTCTCTCCCTTATTCTTTACATACATGTGCCTTATTGTAGATGGCATGGATTAGAATACAACAACATTGCCTCGTTTTGTTGCCACTCCACCTAAATTACAAGGAAAGCACTTTCTAAAGACACATCTATGTGGAGTGTTAGTGCATGGAATTAAGTTCTTTGCAGATATATGGATTGATTCCTTGCATCTACATGATAGCAATCAAGTTGTAACATCTATTATGAAGGCAATTCGCAATGTACATGTAGAAAAAGGTCGCCTACCATCGACTTTGAGAATACAAGCTGATAATTGCTGGCGAGAAAATAAGAATGTACTCATGTTTGCATTCTGCTCCATGCTAGTTGCTCATCGAATCTTCAATGAGGTCGAATGTGGATTTTTGTATGTTGGGCATACACATGAGGATATTGACCAAGTTTTTAGCACAGTCTCAAGGGAGCTTAAATGCAAGGATGTGGAGACAATGGATGACTTGGTAAGAAGATGTGGTAGGCAAGTTGGTGGTCATAAGGAAAGTACAGTATGTGAGAGGCTCGAAAGAATGTATGATTGGAAGAGCTTCATTCTACCTTTCATACAAACGGGTGGTGATGCATTGACAGGTCATACCAATCCACACTACTTTCATTTTGTTTTTAAAGATGAAAAACCTGTAATGCAATGGCAATAGTATTCTCATGATACAAAATGGGAACCTGAAGAACCTTACAGTCTCTTAACTTCAATTCCCAGCAAGGAAAGGTATCCAACATGGGCTCCTATACAAGAATTCAATGAGAGGTCTAACTGTGAAATAGAAGGATTAAAAGCATTTATTACATACAAAGAGGAAATGCTCCGGAGATATCCTGATTCGAAGCCTACTTGGAGAGAACACACTACCACTGTAATTAACAAGACACAAAATTTAATAAAGGACCTTGAGAGAATGCGAGGCTCAAAGGATGTCAAGGAAGAATGCAATATGTTTTGGCCAAATGTTCATAACGATTTGCGCCCAGCGCCAGTCTTTGAAAAATGAATTTGTATCATTACTCCCACGTCCATATTGTGGACCGAAGAAGAGAGAGTTTATGCCACAAGTAGATATAGAGGTCGATTGTTTTGTTGTGGTTCGGCCATCGGATGATGAATATGAGAATGTGAAGTTTTGGGTTGCAAAAGTAGTTGATGTGCAAAGAGATGACCAAGGGAGAGCTACAACATTTACAGCGGTATGGTATGAGCCAAAGGGCAGGAAGGAGAATATGGATAACAACACATTGTATACTAATTGTATAATGAAGGAGTGGGTCCCAAATGATGAAGTGGTCTCTCGAGTTTCGACGGAGACAATCATAGTGTCTTGGCATTCAAGGGAAAAGAAATCAAAGAAGCGCATGGGATATGAGGTAGAAGGAAAAATAAAAATGCCACAACAAACTATTTTGCATATACACGAATTTTTAAGGATGCTCGCCATGGAGGAAGTAGAAGGAGACAGCGCAAATGAAGAATGTCCATGATTAAAGCTTTGTATTGAAGTCCATTGAAGGATTTTATTTGGGTACTAGGCAAGAAGCCAATCCAAGACAATTATAATTAGAGTCATCACCTCCTATGTCAAATGAGAGTCAAAATATGCACTGGATGTCACCCAAGGGCCAAGGCTTGCCAAGACAATAGGGAGTTAATGCAGATGGCACCTGGCAAGGGACTATCACATTGAGCAATAAGACAATGGGGAGTCAATGCACCCAAGGGGCAAGGCTTGGCAAGACAACTTGTGGGAGTCAATGCAGATGGCACCTGTATTTTGCACTAGATGTCACCCAAGGGTCAAGGCTTGGCAAGACAATAGGGAGTTAATGCAGATGGCACCTGGCAAGGGACTATCGCATTGAGCAATAAGACAATGGGGAGTCAATGCACCCAAGGGGCAAGGCTTGGCAAGACAAGTGGGAGTCAAATTATGCAGATGGCACCTGGCAAGGGACTGTCGTGACATTGAGCAATAAGACAATGGGGAGTCAAATTATGCAGATGGCACGAATTGAGGCTCTTTAAGAGCAACAATTTAAATTGTAAACATATGTTCAATCTATATCATTTTGGATATAAAGACTCTAGCTGAGAGCAATGTCTCTCAATGTAATCATATAATAATAGCTATTATTGCTATTATACCTCTTTGGTTCAATACAAAACTTGGGTCTTATGGCATCATGTCTTTTTTCTATTTATTAAAAGTTTTAAAAATTTTGTGCATATTGCGAGTGACAATGTTATTTTCATGAAATATTTAAGTCTCCTTTCATGGATTTATAAATTTATCACGTCAAGGAAAAATATTAAAAATAATTAAATTAACAAATAACTTAGATATAGCTAGAATTTCTAATTTAGGATTATTTCAAATTCTTGCATGTTGGTGCAAAAGTATAGATTGAGAAAACAATATTTTTATGTGAATATGATAGTGCCACAAAGTGAACTTTTGATTTGGGAAGAATATTTTTAGAAAGTAAAATCTTGATTTGGGAAGGATATTTTCACAAAGTAAAGTTTTCATTTGGGAAGGATTTTTGGGCTTAGTCCAAAAACAACAGAAAAAGTCCAAAATTAATGAAATAGGTGTTAATGGACAGAAGTGATTTAATGTCACATGCAATTATATAAGCAGAACAACACTCTAAAGCCTTCTATAATGTTTCTATGATGTAATATCTAGTGTGACTATAAAGTCAAGATCAATGCTTGCACAAAGACTAGAAGTCTGCATGCTTTTTAATCACTACATAATCATTTTGTTGGCTAGTAATTGTACCCAACACTTGACTTGTTCCACTTGGATATGCATTCATGTTGCCCATGATTTGGGTTCTGCAAAAAGTATGCTTATTTCTAGATGGTCTGATAGAAGTGATTGCTCATTGTAGGTTAGACCTGTCATGCCGACAACCCCCTTGAAGATTACATGATGCAAAGGAGAACGAACATTGATAAATGAAAAGTTCATATAAAAATGCATGGTGCATGTGTCGTTGATAGTGTTAGACTAAATTTAGCGAAGAGAAATACTTCTTTATTTTCTCATCTATTTGCAAGATGTAGTACAAGTGGCGTTGCCACTCAACACATCCATTCCTATGAGGCTTCAGCTCACTAGACTCTCGTTTATTCTTAATTTTTGTTGTTCTCTCCATTTTGGTATTTTATCATCGGAGTGTTTACATTAGCCCTTTTTGAAAGGCAAACATGTATGGGAACACAATTCATTTTGGAAAAGTATGTATGAGGATTATAAAAACCAAGTGAGAAAAAGCGAGTGATACAAAACAACAAAATATTTATAAATCCCTTATTTAAGTAGAACAAAATATAATTCATTCAGA
Organism: Dipteris shenzhenensis; assembly: GCF_047967505.1. Lineage (NCBI taxonomy): Eukaryota > Viridiplantae > Streptophyta > Polypodiopsida > Gleicheniales > Dipteridaceae > Dipteris > Dipteris shenzhenensis. The sequence continues at coordinate 53,870,783 of NC_141605.1, read as the reverse complement.
AGTCCATATGTTTCCTCAATGTGCTAAGGTTAAATATCATATGATTTTACACTAATTTCACATCCCAGTATATGTTTCAGTTAATGTACCTGGTAGTTAGCCACACTAACCTAACTAATGGTTAGCCACAGTTAAGTGCCTTTACTCTAACCTGGTTAGCTAAGCTCAGTTAGTCTACTAACATAACTATAGTTATTACCTATGCTAAACTAACCTAAGGTAAGTCTACTACTGCACCTAGCTGATGCATTCTTGGCACTTAAACCTCAGTTCCTTACATAGGTCATGAATGTTATCGTGCATGGACCGCGCTTCTGTTACATGGCTACTTATTAGTTTCTTGAACTCCCATAAAATCTTGCCATAATAGATGAGTAACTCGGCCATGGAAGGCTTAGGTAGCTGCTGAACTCATGCGAGAATCAGCATGTACTCATCTTTGAATATTTTGTGTTGTCGCTTAGCATGCTCCTCCACAAAGGGTTCAAGTCTGGAATGGCCTTGTCGAAGACAAAGATAAACAATTGCATGGGGTCCCAAATGTCCTGGTACATGGAGGGTGTAGTAAACACCTCATCTCCTACTGACTGCCTATAAACCCTGTAGCGAATAGGCATCTCCTCCCTACCTCAAACACACCACAAAACTTCAGTTTGTAGCTATAGCAATTGGAAGACCATCCGAAAAAATGGGCTCGACATCTACAATCTACTCGATATGCACCTCCTTATCTGTGACCTTAACCAAAACTCAGATCTGCACTGTTATATCAAAACTACAGTCCGTTTGTACTGCCCGCTCGGTATAGGTCTCCTTACTGCTAGAATGCAATAATAGCGACGTTTGGGAAATGACCCCTTCTGGCCCCTTCACGTGTGAAATCCCTCCCTCGATCGAGGATTGTGGGTTCGAGGTTCCTGCTTTCTCTTTTAGAGTGGACTATTGGTAGCCACCTATCAGACCACCGGCTCCATCATGATCTGGTGGGTGTTCGTTGGCACCTGGAGGAGCGTATGAGTTGCTGGTATCTCTTCGTATTTTCTTGGATCTATCCATTCTCCTCTCGTAGCATCTCCCCTTGCGTGACCTCCTCCCTAAGGCGTGCATTCTCCTACTCTAGTGCCTCAATTTGGCCTTGGTCTACCTGTTGCTACTCGCCTGCTGCTGCTGGGACTTATTGCTATAGCTTTTGTAAATCCTATTGCATGTTAACATTCTTTGTAGCAATGGACACCATAGTGCCCTAGGCCTTGTTCGTGATTTCCTTCTAATGCATGAGCTTGCATTGCAAGTTGCTATAGTCATTCTAGAGCTTGGTGTGCATATGTTGTGCAATTGCATGTGCACCTGAAGGAGCTCATCATGAACTACCCTTACTCCCTCGAATTGCTCTTGGAGAGACTTACACTCGACAGCTAGGTCACCTTCCACCATGTGTAGATTGGTTGTTTGCTTCTCAAAAAATCCGGTCACCTCTTCCTAGTACCTGGCTAGTAAAAAGTTCTAGCACCTAGGGGTTGGCAAAATAGTCCAAGGATTGTGCTACATAGACCATATTCTCTCTCAGCACATGTCATTAACTTTCTATGATGATTATGCAGTCCTGATACTCATTTTTAATGTGAATAATGGGTCTAGTGGAAATGGTTCTAGTAGACGAAGTCCCTAGAGGGGAGTGGGAAGTGGAGTTAAGGTAAGAGGACCGAGTTCTTATCCAGTTCCTTGTTGCTCGGTTTTACACACGGCCTTGACCTCCTTCATTGGCTCATGTTTCATTGTATCCCCACCACTATTGTCCTTCCACTGGAGGTTCCATGTTGGTTGTTCCCCTCCAACTGCTCCTGCTCCTTGGGGATGCCCTCCTTGTTGTCTCCCCCCTCATTATCTTGCTTGGAGGTGTCCTTGTCACCATTCCCCTCTGGCTTCTCATCTCCTTGTTGTCCATGCGTCTGGCTATTTGGTTGCTCCTCGCCTGTTCCTTGCTCCTGTTGCTCCTCGCCTTTATCCTACTATTGGTCTTCACCTTTGTCCTGATTGCCTTCTCCCTGTCCCTATTCCTAATCCTCTCCTTTATTTTACTGGTCATCCTTCTCTTGCTACTTCCCCTTCCCTTGCTCCTTTCATCTTGTCCACTTGTCCTAAAGTTCCTGCCCCTCCTGCTAGTAGTGCGCCTAGCCATGGCACTCTCCCAGACATTAGTCTATGATGGAGCATACATAGGCAGGGACTGGGATTACAATGGGTTTGCCCCCTATTGATGGATCGAATCTGGTTCTCAAAAGCCTTTTCAGAAAGTGTGAACGAGTCCACATGGAGCTGGTCCTCCACTACTGAAATGACTCAAGCTACATTTTCGTGGGGCACATGCCCCACGCTTTTCTTGACCGACGAACTCATACAAAAATCAGTAGGTTGTCTTCATGTCATGTAGGATGCACATGTGTGAAAGGACGATGTAGAATTAGAGAAGTATTGGCCCTCCAAATGGGGTGGAAGGAGTGCCCACATGAGTGTACTTTTGCTATTGACCACTCTAGAATGCTCATGCAATCCACAAACCACATATATGAATGCATAATGCCTCATGCACACATTCCATGCATATGTGAGGTCACAACCTCTCATGCCTCTTGGGATCCATCCCTTGGGCATACCCCATTATTCTACCCTTAGCCTATGAATCTTTTATGCCTACCATTTATTAATGCACCCATGCATTCCTACTCCTAGGACCTACATGCATGAGTGCACCATTTATGCTACATCAATTAACATATCCAATACATTATCCATATGGCATTTAGCCATTTAAACCTTCCTAGCCTACCTTCTAATTAATACATTTGATCATGCTAGCCTAATACATTCTAGACTACAAAATCATGTCTCAGCCCTTCATCATTTGATCTGTTGATGAGATATCCCTGTGAAGACGAGTAATTTCTTACCTCCTCAAAGAACACACCACAATGTTTAGCATCCACCATCTTCTTGGGGTCGAACCACTGCTTCATTCAGAATGCCCTAGAAGCTCTAAAGTAATCTTGACATGTGTGTCATTAATGACAAAGCTGTGGTCATTCTCATCATATGAATCTAGGATCTCCTCGGCTAGCTCCTCATCGTAAACGTCCTTCCCCCATCCAGAAATATGTAAGATAGCACGTGCGAGATCTCAATAGAAGGGGTTTTATACTTTTATGGAGTTATAGAAAATATACATACATAGGGGGTTATTTAATGTAAAAAGTAAAAATTTTCATACATAATGGATACTTTAATTATCTTAAATGTTACAGAAGGGGTGTATATGGTTAATAAAAATTTGTAGGTAGGGGCTTTCTTTAATATCCCTTGATCACACGTGCTATATGGGGTATTTACATAGTGGCCCCTTGGGACTTTAGCATGATGTCTCAGCATTGATAAGCCCTTAACGTTAAGCATGCCATGCAGTGGCACACGATGCACTTGGTCCACCACAATTTAATGGCAAGTTGGCACACTGGCTTGTGAAAATTTCACCAAGGTATTGTCAACCGAGTGATTTACTTACGAGTTCCCTATGTATGAAGAAATCGCTATTTGGTATGGATTAACTTTTCTTCCTTATATAACTCAAAAAACACATTACCCTCCAAGTCTGCGAGTTGCATTGTTCCATTATCATGAAATTCGAACCGATAGGGTCCATTCCATCCCAACTTAAAATTGATTTTGATAGGCCCCAACTTAGTAGTATAGAGTAATACGAGCTCACCCTTCTTCAAATTCTTAGGCACTATTTTTCGATCGTGCCAGGACTTTCTTCTATGATGTATCACCATTTATGACCAAGGAGCATGGAGACGTATCTCATCCAAGTGGCTTAGTTGATCCAATCATCCCTTGATTGCTTCTGGCTCACCCAAATGATGCTCGATAGCTACTTAAAGACTCAAGAGTCAAAACCACAAATTCTAAGGGAGCAACTACTTCCAGTTCAAAAGCCATATGAAAAGGTGTGATGTCAGTAGTTACCTTGTGAGACATTCTATAAACTGACAAAGTAGAGTATAACTTGATGTCCTATTCACTTTTAGTAGATTGTATTGTCTTTGTGAAGATGAGCTTCAAGGTTTTGTTAGTTGACTCATCTTCACCATTACCACCATGAGCATAATAAGCAGTGGAAGATGTGTGCATGATTTTGAATTTCTTTTAAGTACCCACATCACATCATTAAGAAAATGTGCACCTTGATCACTCGCAAGCTAGAGAGGACATCCATACTAGCATATAATATTTGCATATAAAAATTTAACTGTGTTCTGAGCCAAATTATCTTGGAATGCCTTAGCTTCTGACCACTTCGTAGCATAGTCAATTGCACCAAATATATACTTGTTTTGAGTGGACTTTGTGGGTTTAAAGGGCCCAATGAAATACAAACCCCAACATTGAAAGGCTTCCTAGGCTCTGGTGGGTTGCAAAAGCATAGATTGTTTAGCCAATAACCATCCAGTGCATTGACACATATTGCACTGCATACATCTGGTTTAAGCATCTTTGAACAATGTCTCCCACCACAAATTTGCTCGAAAGACTTTCGAGTAGTTAAGTTGCCTTGAAAGTGCCCTCCTAACGGACTCAATTGAGCCTCCTACAACATGAGGTAGCACCCATCGGAAAAGAATCCCATTTGCACACTATAGATATTGTTGTCCACAATCAAAATATATTTCCAAGCCTTAAGAGCTGATTGCCTATGCTTATCTCAAGGCTTAGTTTCAAGGAATGTGCCTTGAGACAAGTAATTAACCAGCTCGGCGTACTCATTCTCACAATAATCAATCGCGAACAACCAACATCTAGTAATTCCATGTCAACTCCTTGAGTTTCTCGGGTACTGGTAACCTGTACAAACAATTAGTGCCCACATGGATCTTACATGGTTTAATAATCTTGAAGTTGAACTCCTACAACAATACCGTCCAATGAATAATTCATGCTTGAATGACAGATTTGTTGATGAGATAAAGTAGGACTTGGTGATCGACATAGAACACAAAAGGATTCTTGAGTAAATAATGCCTTAACTTCTGTACACTAAAAACCATTCCTAAAGCTTCTTGCTCGGTGGTGCTTTAGTTTGGTGTAAGTAACCTACTAGCATAATATACTGGATAGTCCAATCGACCATTTGGCTATGCTAAAATAATACCGAATGCATAACAAGAAGCATGCACATGCACATGGAAAATGACATCCCATCTTGGTTGTTTGAGAACTCGAGTAGCCATTGCTTGGTTTTTCATATCATTGAAAACTATGGTCAACTCAGCATTCCACTCAAACTTAGTATCCTTTTTTGTCAATTCATACAAAGGCATTGCAACCTCAGCAAAGTCCTTGATAAACCTATATTATAAATTGATAAACCCCACAAAAGAACATAATTGAGTTAAAGTCTAGGGTTCAGGCATCTGTTGGATGGCTTTGATTTTACCTGCCTCAATACTTATTCCATCCTTAGAAATAATGAGGAAATAACATGACCGAGTAGAATACCAACTCGAACATAGATCATACTCATAGCCTATAGGGTTCAAAGAGATACCTACTTTCCTGCATCTCTAAAAAACCTTTGCAAGATATCCTAGGTGATCAATATCCTAGTTATACATGAAAAAATCATCTAAGTAAATTGCAATGAATTTAGTGAGGTAATCTCTGAAGGTTTCCACCATAAACTTTTGAAGAGTGAAAGGGGGCCTAGTCCCTCAATCCAAACTGCATCACTTTAATTGCATAAGCTCCCCATTCTATAATGAAAATAGTTTTAGACTAATCTTCAGGAGCCATTGTAATCTGATTATACCCACTATAGCTATTTATAAATGAGTACATCTCATGGGCTATGATCTAAAATTCCATCATCAAAAGGTATGGGAAATGGATCTACAATTGTCTGGGCATTTAATTTCTGATAACCCACATAGAATTGGAGTTTGCTATTTTTCTTAGGTATAACTAGAATAGGAAAAAGACAATCACTTTGGTCTATGGGATATATAAATCCAGCTTGTAAAAGTTGATCCAACTCAGCCTTGACTTGCTTGGCATGATTGGGATTCATCCCTGATACCTTTGCTTTCGGATTGGCTTAGCATGTGGGACTAAAGGTATCTTGCACTGACACAGTTCAAGAGGAACTCCTCTCAAATCTCCATAACTCCATGCAAACACACCCTTGTACCTGATAAATAGATCCTTGTCTATCTGAATTGCTCAGTAGATAGGTTGGCACTTACCACTACCATGGCTGGGTGCTTTTGTGTTCCAGGATTCAACTCTTGTGTAGGTTTTGGAACTTACTATTCACTTCCAAGATGTGTGATTGTTACTAGTACTTTAGCAATGTCTCTTTCTCTTTCAATGTCATCTGTAAAATTGCTCAAAAAAAGATCCTTCTATTTAGCAATCTGTTCATCGCACAATTTTTGCTTGATGTCAACAACTACTTGAAAATTTTCTTTCTCACCCACAAACAGTATATGCAACTCCATTAACCGAGACTCAACATCTTGCGAAAATGGATCTTTAACTTCTAGATTCTTGGGATGACAACAACTCGGAACCTTCTGAGGATTGGTTGGTATACACACATCTTGACCTTTTGTCTTAATGGTCATCTCCTTTGTACCCCAATCATGGAGTGCTTTTGCACTTTTCAACCAAGGTCTCCCCAATACAATTAGGTAGGCATGTTGCTCCATAGTGATCACAATAAAACTAATTGTACAATAAATGCCACCTATCGAGATGTCCACATCTTGTAGCATACCCTTAGGATCAATTGGTCATTGATCTGCCATACACACTCATAATGACAATGGTTTATATGACTTGAACTTTAGTCTTTGGGCAATTTCTTTAGAAATGATGTTCACTCCTGATCCTCCATCCACTATTACACCTTGTATAGTCTGATTCTTAATCTTGATAGTGATGACTCGAATTTCTTCATCCACAACTGGTGTATCAATCACAAGCATGGTGGTTAAGGTTTGCACTTCCTTGGGTTTCACGGTGGATTCCTTGATCTGCTGAGCAAAGAAGTCATGACCGTATGGATCTATGGCAAAAGTTAGATTGACTTGCATATTCTTAAACACTTCCCATAGCTTTGTGCTAGTTTTCTATGGCATAAAGGATTTTCTTCTTTAGAGCCACATCTAAAGGATTCTCCTTACTCAGTAATAGAGTGCTAGAATGGCTCGGGCATTTCAATTGCCAATACTTTTCTTTTCAACTCCCTTGCAATCTTTGGAGTGAACTCCTTATGTGCCTTCCAATTGATGTCCTTACCTGAAGTGTCAGTGTCATCAACTATTGTCACTACCCCTTTTGATCAAGTAATTACTTGAGCATCAACTGTTTCTCACAATTCAGCTACAACTCAGCATTCTGGATCTACCTCTTTCCTTTCCATGTTATTCTTTAAGAATTTTAAGTGTTTTGCCTAGGTTGGACAATCAAAACACAAATGATTTTCTCCACAATAGAAACACTTAATTTTAGATGAATCTCTATTCTCTTTACCATTATTACCTTTGTCCTTTTTCTCGAGATGCAAAAGTTTTCCTCTAGATACTCGATTATCAGCTATAACTTGGTTTGCTCACACTTGTCTATTTTTGCCATTAAACCAATAGTTTGAGTCATCGTAGCCAAACTTGGTATAGGTATTACAATACTTAGTCTTTCATTCCTCTTCCATATGTCCACCTCTAGAATACTTGTTACACCACTTCTCATTGCTACTTGGTTTACCTTGGATGCCTAATTCTTTTAAAGCTTTCTTCAGCTCAATTTTTAGCTTATCCTTTTTTGTTGGAGTCTCCTCAGTGGTGTCACTCTCAGCATCCTTCTTCTTCACTTTGTTTTTCAAACCTTACTTTTTTCCAAAGCAATAGCTCTGTTTATTAGGTCCTCATAGGTTCTGGTTGAATTGACTATCTCTGACTTATGCAAATCAATTTGGGTATAGCTTGTGTTTAAGCAGGCTTGCATAGACTTGTCATCCAGAACTGTACTCAACTGATTAATAAGAGCTCTCATCCTAAGCCCAAATTCTTGGATGGACTTGCCTTTATTCTTTAGTTCACTCAACTTTGTTCTCACGTCTTCTTCATTAATTTCTTGTCAGAACCTACACAAGAAGGCTTCTAACATGGCATACCAATCGGGAAAATACCCAATTGGAAACTAATTGAATCACCTTTGAGAATTCTTGATTAAGGTACATGGAAATTAGTTCATATACTCTTCCTCTATAGCTGGGCCATTGATATGGCAGATAGGGAGAAAACTCTACAAGTGACTATAAGGATTTGCATCATCTGTGCCTTTGAAATTTTTGAACTTTACCTTGATATTGGAGCTGGACTTGAACTTCTCTGCCCCAAAACCTAAGTAGGTGGGTCTACCGCCACTAGGAAGAACTAACTTGCTCACTCCACCTTCCTGATTGTGAGGACATTGTAAACCCCTAACTCGATTGGTACAATCCTCAGGCCTCAAGGGTACAACCAGACCTATACTTGTCAGCCAACTAGGTTCCCTGTATGTTGTGAAATGAACTCACGCAAACTACCTTAGTTGATCTTCATTGATCTTAGCTCTATGGTCGCATCTCTCTCCATCGGATGCACACACATCTTCATGATGATGGATTCTTTGTCCACCTACCATAGCTAGTCTTCTAGCTTCATACCTTTCAGATGTACTCTTTCAGGTACACTAGTTCAGTATGAAGACGTTCTCGTTTTGCTGTTTGAGTTGGTCTTTGCATTCATTTTGTTGTCCGATCGAGGAGATGTCCATCCGTTCAAAATCCAAACTCTTCGTAGATGAGTGCTTGGATTCCATTTGCCATGACGGGCCTTCACCCCACCGATCTTCTGGGATGCCTCGGCCTGATACCATTGTTTTGACCTTATGGCTCTGCATAGAAGTCAACTTCCACCCCAGGGGTAGCATAGCCAAGTATCTCTTCTCGTTGATCCTTAGTGGAAAGTGCCCCTACCAGCTTCATGTCTAGCCATGTATCTTCTTCTTCTCTCTTAGTGCGTGTCAGCCATTGCTTAATTGGAAAAGTAATCAAAGAAAAATTAGAGTACTTTCTGTGTTCCACACCCCAGTCTTTAAGGACTCTGTCAGTTGATGCCACTTCCTTGGATTTACAAGAATAAACTTCCTATAGTAACCCATCATTCCTAGCAACTATTTTGCTTTGTCATGGGTAATCATGAACTCTCTCCTTTTCCCCACTAACACTAAGCTTACCGACTTGGTTCTCTAAATTTCCTACCCTGATAGCTTGTCTCTCACAATTCACTTGACCTTCCCAACAGGATCGTCAAAAGTTGATGCTTGTGTTCACTCACCCCGCTAGCTCAAAATGATTACCTTGGTGATATGCTTCATGAAGATTCTGCTCTTGCAATCCTAAGGTAGGGGTGCTCGAGTGCAAAACAGGTGCCAACAATTAACACTCGAAGGTCAAGGCTAGCTAACAGGAAAGAACCATGTGATGATGGGAGAATACTGAGTTATTATCCACACTTAACACTTAGTGAAGTATGCAACAAGTGAAACCAAGAAGAGATACCATTGCTCATTCATTGAATCAGAAACATTATGTACAACCAAGCCATCTCGGCTTGTAATGAACACTCCATAACCTTTCAACAACTCAGGTCGGAGGAAGAGAACCCGACACATTGCTCTCTTGTCCTCTGTCACAAATTAGTTTGTACCTAAGAATCACCTTCCATTTGAGCATGCACTTAGTGTACTCGTTGTTACTTGCCTATAGGTTGATACTCCAAAATCATCTACACCCATCGCTCTAAAACGGTGCTTGACTGCCGCTCCCACTATCCATGCTCGATGCTCATTAACCATGACATACTAGTTGGCCTAACCTGGGGTTAATAGTCTACATAAGACTTGATCCTCTAGTTCATATTCTGCAATAATACCGGGTGATAAATGATCCCCATCTTCTTCCCAAATGTCATGATGTCCACCTTCCTCCTTATGATATCATTATATGCACTTTCTTCTTGGCCCATATTGTGATCTTGATCTTCTCCCCTAGATCCATCGAGATCAACTAGATCCTGTTCAAAGAACCATCTGCATTGTGCTTGACCTTATAAACCCACTTATAGCCAATTGCATTCTTGTCTTTAGGCAAAGGCACCAATTCCCATGTAGCATTTGCTTCCAAGGCATCCATTTCTTCATCCATGGCTTTCTCCCATTTTTCTTTTCCCATGGCTTACTCAAAGGAAGTGGGTTCTGGTTCATGTATCACTTTGACCATATAGGCATAGTGAATGGCTATAAATCCATCATATTTCAGCCTATCCACAGGATATCTAGCTCTGGTAGACCTGTGCAAAATAGGCTCACTTCCAGGTGCTCTCAAAACATCCCTGGTCTTCCTTACTCTAGGTGTAACAACAGAAGGAATACCCAACTCATCATCAATGCTCTGTTCTGAGCCACTGGATTCACCATCCACATAAGAGTGACCTGCATTCACATAAACATGGGCTGATCTACCTTCTCTTTTCCTTTTCGTGATACCTGCATACCACTATCTGCATTGCTTTGAGGAGATTCTCATGATCTCAACTTGCTTGTCCATGGCGAAGTATGTGAACCACTTCTAGAGGACACTGCAGGTCCACTGATATTTGTGATTACTACTGTGAATTCTATGCAGCATTACCATTTTGTGCATCTACATCAATCATCACATTTACTGGTTTATACCAGCTGCTCATCTCATCAAAAACAACATCTCTGCTCACTGTAAACTTACGAGTAGAAGGGTTATAGCATCTATACCCTTTCTACTACAGAGAATAACCAATAAAGATGCACTTCTCAGCTTTTGGATCCAACTTGGACCTCAACTCATCTGGCACATGAACATAGGCAATGCAACCAAAAATTTTTAAATGAGAAATATCTGGTTTCCTACCAGTATGCATCTCCTCTGGCATCATGCCATGTATTGCTGCAGTGGGAGTCCTGTTCATTATGTAGACTACTGAAGCAACTGCTTCAGCCCAATAATAATCTGGTAGGCCTTTTTCATTTAGCATGGCCTGAGATACCTCTCCAATATGCCTATTTTTCTTTTCTGCAAGTCCATTTTGCTGTGGGGTATGACTGCATGAATATTGCTGCTTTATGCCATGCTCCTGCAAGAACCTTGCAAACTCATTTGAGAGTTACTCTCCCCCTCCATCTGACCTTAGGCATTTTATTTGCAAGCCTGTTTCTTTTTCAACCATAGCTTTAAAATCTTTGAAGTGCCCAAACACTTCACTTTTCTTTTTCATAAAATACACCCAAACTTTTCTGCTGTAGTCATCAATAAAAGTGACAAAATAATGACAGCCTCTAATAGATGCAGCTTTAGTAGTCCACACATCAGAGTGGATTAATTCCAATGGCTTCTTACTCTCTTGAACATGCCTAGGAAATGGTTTCCTTGCCTGTTTTCCAAATTGACAGGCTTCACAAACCTTATGCATTTCTGCAACCTTGAATTTAGGCAATCTTGCAACAATGTTTTGGGCCTGCATTGATTTAAGTCACTGTACATTAACATGACCAATGCGTTTATGCCAGATATCAATATCTGCAACTACACCGGTCCCATGTGCAAACATTGCTGCACTCAATTCAGGCATGTCTGCATCTAATGTAAACATCTTGCCCTTCTTCTTTCCTTTTTCTATCAAGTGACCGTTATTTTTCATATCCTCAACAAAGCATCCATGAGGATTAAATCTGACCTGCAAGCCCTGCTCAACCATTTGACCAATAGAAACCAGGTTCTTGGTGATATTCAGGACATGAAATACATCAAACAGGTATTTCTTTTTCCCATCCTGCATAGACAAAGGAATTTTACCAATCTGCACAATAGGATGTGTAGTATCATCACCAGTCTCCACAAATTCTAATTTTTCCATTTTCCTTGCATCCGGCATCCATTTTGCATGACTTGTCATGTGGTTTGATGCACCTGAGTCAACATACCACACAACATTGCTTTCTTCTGCACTTATCACAGAATTGGTCATGTGTTGCACTATAAACAGATGAACAGATGCTCATTTCTGTCATCACCCTATCTACTAGAAGATGCATAATTCCCTTGCTGCAATTTTCCATTCATGATGTCATTCTACTTTTTGTAGCAGTCTTAGCCATATGACCCATTTTGCCACAATGGTAGCATTCAACATTGCTGTTTGCATTTTGGCCTCTCTGCCATCCACCATGACCTCTTGGGCTCCCCCTGCCTCTAGAGTTACCACGTCCTCCTCCAAAGGACTGGTTTTCTTGAGTTTGCTCCATATTCTAATTTCTACCATGGCCTCCAGATCGGCCTTCTCTACCTCTGCCTCTACCTCTTCCAGCATTTGAGTAGAAGACAGTTTCTTTTGAAGTTTCTCTTAAAGAAGATGCACCACCATTTCTCTGCTCTTCAGAAATTAGAAGAGCAAACAACTCCTCAAAATCAAGAAATTTTTCACGGACGACAATGGATGTCCGGAACTGTGCATAATTCTTTCTAGACCATTCAAGGTCACAGAAACTAGATCATCATCTTCCACAGGCGACCAATGGAAGCAAGTGCATCTAAAATTTTCTTCACCTTCATGTGGTAGTCATTGATGCTCATATTTTCTCTCTGCACATTGTGCAACTCTTGCTTAAGCTGCATTTTCCTGGCTTGCGTATTTGTGCTGTACATTTTTGCTAAAGTATCCCATGCCTCCTTTGGCGTACTTGCATCTTGAATATGCACAATCATAGAATCCGAAATACTGATAGACAACCAATACATAACTTTTCTGGCTCTCTCATGCCTGCATTTCCTGTTGATTGGGAACATTAGGAAGAACTGGTTCTTCTTCATTTCCTGTAATGAACTCCTAATAGCCTTTTCCCATAAGGAAATTCGTCATTCTAAACTTCCATGCTTGGAAGTTGTTCTTGTCAAGCTTTTCAGTGACAATCTGTGAAAGAGAATCAGATGCCATTATAGAACACTGAAAAATATTCTGTTACTGCATAAACACAGCTTTTGCCTCACACGAGCAGATCTGCAAAACTGACGAAAGTGGTATTTGACCACACAGTCACTTCCTAGTGACGATTTTGCATCAACAGATAACAAGGATGATTTTGCAACTCCCAATATCTCTGAACATAGGCATACGATGCAATTTCTGTGGCAGCTTTTCACCGACCTGCAGAGGAGTGGCTGCACAACAAAAACAGGGTCTTTTTTATGAGTGCCCACGAAGAACTTCCGCCTTCAAAATGGGCCCCGAAATGGCCTCGAATCAGAAAAATAAAGTCACTAAGGGCTTTGCCCTTACCCTCAGCATATACTACCCTCTCGCCACACCACGAAGGGCATCTCAATCTGAGACAGTGCACTCTTGCACTTCCGACTGTGCTACATGCAGAGATTTGCTCCCAAACTCGAAAAACGAAAGCAACACTAGTCCTCTTACCAGGACACTGCGAACTTGTTTGCTTTCTTGAGCTCCTTACCACGAACCAGGCTCTGATACCATGTGAAGATAGTAGGAGAGAGGAAAGGAGTCTCATTTGCAGCTTTCTCACATACACAATGGGGGAATACACACAAAGGTGGAGGCTAAAAACATTTTTCCTCTTCTTAGTTGTGAAAGCCAAAAAGAACTCTAGTACAAAGAAATAGAAGAACCCTATATGTGGGTCTCAAACCAAACTCGGCTAACTAAGGTGGCATACTAACTGAGCCACGAACTAGAGTAGATAAGGATAGCTATCATCCAGCTATTATTCGTGGGCGGTGTACCAACCGCATCTGCAGCTAACAAGTCGGTGACATAAATGCACAACGGTCACCCTGGCATATCACGAGTGGAGCTCGATATCTCAACAACCATGGCTCACAAGTCTTCTCGCAATCCTCTTGTGTCTTTGTCACCAATCAAGTGTGCCCAAATAGGAGCCCTCACATTCTTGAAGATATGCATGGGATCCAAGAGATGATTGATTTGCATCAACTCACCCCAATATGGAAGCTTGTGAAATATTAATAGCCTCTTTATACCACGAGGAGGCTCATCTCCATTCTCCCTACAAGTGTTAATCTAGTCACTTGCCTTCAAAGAGGGTGGTGGTGGATCAAGTTGACCTTCACACATAGGATGGTCAACTGGAAGGTATTGAGCATAACCTTCATAAACCATTTTCCTCATATGTTTGAAGTGTCACGCAAGCACATTCAAACCACCACAACAAATAGGACAAGCATGGTAGCCATTTATAGAAAGTCCTACATGCATGTATAAAAAGCCTATCATTATAAGGCATGCATAAATCACATCACAAAGCATAAAAGTATATCATTAAGCATGCCCAGATATACAAGCATGCATAGATCACATCACAAAGCATAATAGTATATCACCCAGATCTACAAGCATGTACTACTAAGCACTCCCCATATCCTAGAAAGTCATGCATGGTCCACATCAAAATCTCTTCTACTCTTTCTTCTACTCTTCTCTCCTTTCCTTTTCTTCTTTCTTTCTTTCTACTCTATGCCTTTCAAGTTTTCTCTTCTACTTGTTCTTCTCTTCTATTCTTCTACTTCTCGTTCTCATCTCTCCTTTCCTTTTCCCCTTTCATCCTTTCTTTTTACTCTCTTCCTTTCAATCTTCTCTTCTACTCCTCTTTCTCTTCTCTTCTTGTATCTCTCTCTCTCTCTCTCTCTCTCTCTCTCTCTTCTTCTTTCTCTCTTTCTCTCGTCCTCTCTTTTCTCTCTTCCTCTTTCTCTCTTTCTCTCTTTCTCTCTTCCTTTTTTTCTCTTTCTCACTTTTCCTCTCCTTCTCTCTTCCTCTCTTTTCTCTCTTCCTCTTTCTCTCTTTCTCTCTTTCTTTGTTTTCCTCTCTTGCTCTCTTTTTCCTTCTTATTTCTCTCTTACTTATACTCTTCTCTTATTCTTTCTTTCTCTCTTCTACTTCCCTCTTTCTCTCTGAATTCTCTCTTCTACTTGTTTTTCTTCATTGTCTCTTCTTTCATTCTTTCTTTCTTCTTTCTTCTTTCTTCTTTCTTTCTGCTCTCTTCCTTTTAATCTTTCTCTTCTACTCCTTCTTCTATTTTCTTCTTCTACTATTCACATTCGTTTCCATTCTTTTACACATTGTTTTCTTATCCTGTCCTCTCTTCTCCTCTCCACTATTCTTTTTTGCATTCTTTTCTTCTTCGCTCCTCTTTTCTCTTCCTGTCCCTTCTCTTTTCCCTTCCTCTCTTCTTATTTTTGCATTAGTATTTTTTCGTTTCCACAATTTTATTTATCCAGCTTTCTTCTTTGTGTTTCTATTTGTGTTTTATTTATTCAACATGGATTCATAGTGCACATCTTCCACTTCAAAGTAATCCATGCTTTTGAGCGGAGGCCATGGACTTATGAGTCTAGAAGACTTCGTCTCGCAGATGAGCCCAGCCAACTTGGAGAGATATGAGTCTCTTATCCAACCTCCAATTTCCTCATCTCGTGCCTCTCCTAGTGCATCGGCCTCGCATTGGCTCTCCCTAGTGTAGGAGCATCAGCTATGCCTACCCGACAAGGGTCTTCTACGATTATTAGTTAGGCATCATCACTGGGGGCCCGGCAACATGCCTCTAAGAAGAGTAAGAAGAGTATTTGTTGTGGTTTAGGTGCAGCCAGAGATGTGGATGAGATGACACAGCTTGACACTAGTCCCTTCTCCACCCTTGTTGCGGAGCACCCCTCGCTCTATCACCCCCCTAGCTACAAGCCTTGCCCTAGGAAGAGCCAGAGGAGCTCTTGTTATGATTCAGGTAAATGAATCTACACATTTTTTCCTCCCCACCTATGATGAGACACAGCTTGCTCTATTGGCCTCATGCCCACCCGTACTAGTAGCCTTGGCTTTGAATACACCCCCCAAGTCGATCTGCCACCCCTCGTCCTACCACCATGCCCTCTAGCGGCTCAAGATTTAGGTAGGGAGAGTTTCTTGCACTCGAGGACCTTTCATACTAGATCAATGAGATGCGAGAGATTATTAAGAATGTGAAGGGAAGAAAAGTCATCACTCATATGAGGCACCTGATGACCTCATATTTTCCCAAGGGTATATTCATAGATGAGCGCATGCAAGATGATATAACAAAGAATGCTTTCACAGCAGGAGTGATTTCCAAACCCCTCGGTGGAATACGAGTTTGATGATGATTACATGAAAAATTGTGTGAGCCTCGTACTGTGACATCGTAGGTTGGAGATAAGAGATAGGCTCAAGGCTAGACAAAGTAGGACTTCATGGGTGCAAAATTTAGAGTATTGGAAGCTTGCCAAGAAAGAGCTCAGAGAAATGCTAGATGATTGGGCAAATCAAAAGAGGGTGGCGAGGCGATGTCTCAAAACCATAGGTGCTTCACACCTCAGAGTGGCAAAAGGGCACCTTCAGGGCATGCTACAAGGCATGGGTACCAACATATATGTCACTTCATCTAACTCTCTTAATTTGGGTCCATAGGAATCTGTTATTGGCTATCGTCCTATATCCAAGGAATATAGATATGCATAGAAAGTAGGAGTGAGGGAATTATTCAAAGAGATTAAGCATCAAGGATATGATATCAATTGGGCTGAAGGTGGCTGCTCATCGTGTAAGTATACTCTAATCATCATTGTTCTCAAGCATGTTTGATCGTACCATTGGACTTACAATTAAGCTGTAATCTCATTTTTAAAATTTTTTTCGTTCTCAGGGTGGCTATTTCAACCCCACCTAAACCACAGGTGGCATAGAAGAGGAGGAGCTTGCAGGTGAGGATTTGGGGGCTTAGAGAGAGTAGGTTGAGGGATCAGGTAGAGGCAGGGATGAGTCAAGTGATGTGGAGAATGGGTCAAGTGGTTTGGAGTAGGATGCGTAGCATAACTTCTGCAATTTGCCATTTTATATCTCATGTACAAACTTTGTAGTATCCTCTTTAGAAGGAAAATTTCTAATTAAACATGGTTTGAGAGTTTTAGGTAGTTTTACATGTTCCTACCTCGGATGGCATGTTGTAATACTTACCTTCTAATAAAAAACATACAATAATGGGGCTAAAACAAGTCATATTCTGCCCCATTAAAAAGCATTAAGCTTTTGTTTTGTGTTAATATATACCGATGCTTTACCAATGTCAGTATATACCAACACTAATACCAAAGAATGTTTTTCTATGGTACTACCAACATTATAGTGACACTTTGCACACAGGAAAGAAAATTAGTATAATTTACATCGGTATTCCATAAAAAATGATGAATACTTTGTAGTGAAAAATAAATAGGGGAGATTTAATTCAACATCCAAACATCTACACTTATTGAAGAGGGTCAACAAATATGTAAAAACATATAAAATTTCAAGCGTAGAGGTATTTTATATATACATGCTTGCTCATAGGTTCCTAAATTGATAAAAAGGTACATTTTCTAATATAGAGGTATTTTATAAATATACTCACTTGCAAGTGGTATAAGCACTTTTGATAGTGACAAACTGGAGTGTCTTTTGTTTAAGAACCTTGAACTCTCACTTACGACACAACATTTAATTCATAGCCGTACTATGCATTGGTATCAATCCTTGCAACAAGTGCAGGTATGAATCCTTGCAACAAGTGTAGGTATGAATCCTTGCAACAAGTGCAACCACTCATAGGCATAGCAATAGCATTTAAAGCTAAAGCTCAATCAAAACAAGCAAGCAAAAGGACATAATGTTGACCA
The DNA here is from genome assembly GCF_047967505.1 of Dipteris shenzhenensis. Classification (NCBI taxonomy): domain Eukaryota; kingdom Viridiplantae; phylum Streptophyta; class Polypodiopsida; order Gleicheniales; family Dipteridaceae; genus Dipteris; species Dipteris shenzhenensis. The sequence continues at coordinate 53,852,890 of NC_141605.1, read as the reverse complement.
ATCAAAATGTCATATCATCATGCAATGAATGAGTATGTGACTATACTACCAAATCCACAAAAAAGACCTATGCAAGCACCAAATCCACAAAAAAGACCTATGCAAGCATTCGCACATCATTTCTTAGGACCTTATTAAGGCATCATACTGTCCAATCGAACATTTCAAATTCTATAAAACAACAAAAAGGCAATGGAACATATATGATGCATGAAGCCTTTAATGACATCTTCAGGATTGACATAAATAGACCCTAAATAGAAGCATAAAAATGAACCAAATGAGAGATTATGGGACAATTTTTTAGCATTCCAATTGACCATCATCATCAAACTAGGTCAACCTTGTCACCAAACAAGACATGGGCCACTTTTTGACGCAGATACCGATGCTAATACAAAGAAAATTAGACATATGATAGAGGATGATGACATAGGTGATCAATTGTATGTAAACCTAGAGATAGACTTATTTGGCGCACAAGAACTTGGCTCAAGATGAAGCCATTGATGTGAATTCTATTGATTGATTGTTTTGACATCGACAAGGCTTCCTATCTTTGGACCTCTCCTTTTTATAGTGGCATTTTGTACATTTGTATGTTAAGTTCACCATCAATATATAGTGTTTTGATCTCAATTTTGGTGTACATGCTCTTATGTTTTTTATCTTTCAAATGACCAAACTTGTGGTCAAAAATTATTTTGGGTCCCCTTGGAAACGACGTTCTGTAAAAACATCGATATGGAAATTTTAACCCAGAGTCGGTATCAATGACAATGACAGAGTCCATGCAGGCGTCAGTAGAGTAGTTGGTATAAGCATCGATATATAGCGACACCTATACCAGCTACCATACCGATGTCTATAACAACTAGCATACCATCATTGATACCGACACCTCCCCTCGCCCGCGAGCTATACCGATGATTTTCATGCCTGCGCCTGCGAAGCAACGGTAGAAAGCATTGGTAAGCTTCTTGTGTGGTGTAGTGCGATTACTAATCACATCACAATTAGTATCTCATTTCAAAGTAACGATGAGTGACTTTCAGCAATATATACAAAAAATAATCTAGAAACTTCATTCACGATTTAGGTCTTCATGAAATGGTATTCTTAACTAATAAATTTAACTTTAGACTAAAGATAAATCTATTTAATCTTGCTAATGTGTTATAATAGAATCTACTATTAGTGTTATGATAGAATTTATTTAGCATTTATTACTAAAATAAATAAATTACTTTGTTATTGTGATCTTGCATGAAGCAATAACTATGTATCTTGGTAAAGTACATATTGCTTTGACATCAAAACGCCCTAAAAGATCAAGCAAACTTGTGACTACAAATAACAAGCATGTGAAACATGTTTGGGTAGAAGCACTAGAAAACGAGTGCAATCATTATCTCGATGATTCTTTTTTTCCAGTAAATGAAGGAGCTTTTAATTCAAGTTATAGGGTAGACCCTTTTGGAACTAAGAGATCAAGCATATATGAAATCCATTTAGCATCTAGAAACAAATTTCTAGTTTCACCACAAGTTTGGTTAAAAGGGGGTTAGAAGCCCTAGTTATAATTAGCAACATTCATTACCCAAGCGCTTCTTTAAGAAAGATGGAGCAATCATGAATTCAAGTAGAGTAGACTTGTTGTTTGTATCACCAACCAAATTGCACTTGTTGAAATGTTTTATTCTCATATTGGAACCCAAATTGAGACCATTCAATCATGTTTTCATGTATTCTAAAGTCTTTTGTTTTAAAAGAAATATAAGAGATGTCTTGCTCTTGTCTTTCTTTTTTGTGGCATGTTAAGACTTTAACTTTGACATGGAATGTGGATTATATTAAAGACCCTAGTGGCTTCCACTATGTTGGTACCCTAGACATTTCTAGGCCGCAGTATCTTCGTTGGTGTGACACTTTAACATTAAAGCCCATTATCATGACACCAAGCACTTCAATTTGCCAACTTTAATCTACCTTTGTCTCCATTATCATGAGACCCTCATCTTCAAAGATAAGCAAGATTCTCATCAGACACTAATTTCTATCCTTATTAACTTAAAACTTTAGAATTGATCCAAATTTAAAATGACAAGCTTAGAAATTAAATAATGTATTCTAAAGTCTTCCATTTTTTTAAAACATGGTATTTTCTTTTTTGTTGTGATACGTTAAGACTTTGACTTTGATATAAAACTAGGATTATATCAAAGCATTTAGTAACTTCAACTATGTTGACACCTCTGAGATTTATAGGTTGTATCTACATATGTAGATATATACATACGTAGAGACTGATGACTGATTAAAAAAGTTTGAACATTGACAATGGTAATTAGGAGAGTTGAAAAAAGAAAATCACACAGGAACTTTCACTCTTTACCAAGTTGCAACTCTTACATGTTTTATTCTCTTGTGAAATTGTAATTTTTAGAACATTGAATCTTGTTTCCATGTATTCTAAAGTCTTTTGTTTAAAACAAATACAAGAGGTATTTTACTCTTGTATTTCTTTATTAGGACATGTCAAGAATTCGATTTTGATATTATGTTAAACATTTTAGTAGCTTTCACTATGTTTAAGAAAGCAAAGGGGGAGGCTAAGAGGGGATTGAGAGGAGAAAGAGGTTGACAGGAGGAGGTTGAAAGGAGGAGGAGGAGAGGAGTTGAGACAAGGAGGCTGAGAGGAGGTTGAGAGGAGCGGGCTAACAGGAGGAGGTTGAGAGGAGGAAGCTAAGAGGAGGTTGAGAAGAGGTTGAGAGGAGCAGGTTGAGTCCTGAGGAAGTGGTTGAGAGAAATGTCATGAGTGAATGCACATAGCTTGGGTCCTAGGAGGTGTTTGGGGAGGTGGGGACTCTTTTCAAAAGCCTTCTTGTCTTTGAAGGGAGAAAAAAACCACGATTCTTTAGGCCCACCAAGAGAGGGGGGAGGGTAGGGGGCACTAGCCAAAAGTCAATAGGGCGAGTATAATACTCAAGTAGTGGTGGAGGAAAGAGGGAGGCAAGTTGGAGCCTAGTGGGGACCAAGGAAGGTCTCTCCATCAATGACAGGCCAATATGGAATCCTCTATTCTTTTAATGGCCAAGCTTTCCCATTGGATGGTTTGCTTATCACACATCTTAAGGGCCTAATGCAAGAGGCCCTTTTTTTGTCAAAAATTCCTCTAATGACAAAAACTGAACATCTGAAAGTGGTGACTAGGAGGGTTGGAAAAGAAAAACATGTGGAAAATCACAAAGGGACTTGCACTCTCACCTAGAACGTTCCTCTAATAAGGGTGTACTAATATGAAATGGGTCTAAATTTCGTTTAGATAACCAATTTCTACCTTTTCCATTGTGGTTTGCAATGCAAAAACGCTGATAAAATTGCTCAACAAAGACATTGAAAGTAGTCTTGTAGAACGATGTTTATATATAGTGTGTCTTGTGTGGGTATTGTGATATTGATTGTTTTATGTCTTGAATGCTCACTTGTAGAACGATATTTATATATAGTGTGTCTTGTATTGCAATATTGATTGTTTTATGTCTTGAATGTGTGAGCATCTTCTATTGCTAACTAATGGCCTGTGAGATTGCTAATTGTTATAGGTGGATGTAGCATACCTTTATTGCATTATTATTGTATAGGACATGTAGAAAAGGTGGCTCAAAACACCTCATTCTAAATGTCATAGGTGGCAATAGATCTCAAGGGTGGTAAGGTGGGCATGCATGCGCGTTAGAATTAGAAGAAGCTCAAAAGATGAGATAGATACAAGGGAGCGTGTGGCAATAGGATTGATGAGGAGGAAGTAAATTAGTCAATAGGCAAGATGAGGGAGGAGGCCCACGGGCGGTGTGAATGCAGTTGTTTTTAGGCTGCAAACAAAAAGAGAGAGAGACAGAGAAAGAGAGAGAGACAGAGACAGAGAGACAGTGAGTGAGAGCACGAAGCAAACTAAAAAGGTTTGCAAACAAAACGATTGAGAGAGAGCGAGCGAGAGAGAGAGAGAGAGAGCGCGCGAGCCATGAAGAGAAACTCAAAAGGTTTGCAACGATAAGTGGGTGCCGTGTAACCTTCACGAACCCGACTGGCCTTTTCTAAAGCGCCAACCGTTCGAAGGGGAACGTCGACCAGCAAGCTGCAATGATCCATCAACCCATACAATACAAACGATTCTTCGATCCTCCTATCTTCGGTTCCCGAGTCAAAACGGCAAGTACCCATACCCTCCTCGACGTCGCTCCATGAATCCATTCATCGTCATCGTCCCTCCGCGTGTGCATGCTAGCTGGACCTCGGCAATATCCAACAACAGTTGTGTCCAGCTATGGCGGCGGCTTCATCCATTATCTGGAGCTGGGAATCGTGTATTATGCTCGTTGATCGACGACGCGGCTTGCTCGGTTATTGCTGACTGAGTGACCGATGTCGACTGCTGGAGCATGCATGCTTAGGTGGGTGGAGGTTACAACTGCCTATTCCCGCGTCCCACCTTCACCTTCTCATCAGCTAGCGAGCCTCGTCGCCATTTCAAGCTCCTTCCCCTCCCCAATAATATATAGAAAATTCCATCGCAACCCACAACTAATTAGCCATCCAAACTCCAACGCCTGCAATCGTGACTTTCTTGTTGCCATATATATCTCGTCCCTCCCCCTCTCTCTCTCTCTCTCTCTCTCTCTCTCTCTCTCTCTCTCTCTCTTGCCTCTTCGCTCTCCTGATTTCTCATCAGCATCTCATGATGAATTCTCAGCACCCTGGCCGCCCATCATCGTTATTGTGCAGGCGCTTCCTCCTCATTTCCATTCTACTCACTACCTTCCCAGCACGATCCCCCGCTGCTGGAAGAGGGGCTCGCTCGTTGCTGCAGAGCGGGGGAAATCCGCCCCTCATTTTCCTCCCTGCCTCGGCCTCGCAGCAAGGAGCAGGTCGCCTTGCCGCCTTCCTTATTCCAAATATCCATTGCGATTTGATAGAAGCTCATTGTTTTTCCTTATTCCCATCCATTGCGATTTGTTTCGCTTCAGGATAATATATCGAGCATAAGGTTGTCTTTACTCATGAGCATAGATTTGATACAAGTTGGGCTAAGAAAAACTATTCATATGAACATAGTGAGCTAAGAAAAACGATACATGTAGTCAGCATAGATTTGATACAAGTTGAGCTAACATAATATGTACGTTGCACACAATTAATTTGCCTTCGTAAACATTCCAAACTAGTCTGAAGATAGAGGGTTCCTGTCTGCGCTCCCTTATTCTGAAAACCACTTTAAAAAAAATTTATACTCTGCCGTTCTTCCTATGAAAAATTTTACTAATGCGATCGTGTTAGCAGCTCGGAAACATGTGATGAGTTATAGTCTTCATCAGGTGGTATTACTTTCTTCTCGTCATGCATGATCACGTGAAACCAATGCTGTCTACAGATGAATGATACACTGCTGTTTCAATTCATTTGATCAAGTTTCTGCTTCTCTTCTATTGCAAGTAGTAAAGTTCTGCGCTCCACAGATGGCCAAATATATACTATTATTAATTCAATTCAATTGATGTATTACACGTAATAATGTTATGACATTATTAAATAGAACTTACCTGAAGTGTTACTTCCGCACATCTTTCTACAGTTCGAACTTAAGCTGTATCCAACATGCAATTTCAATTTGCTTTCGGTATGCAGTCTGCTTGGACGGGAGCTTGCCAGTTTACGAATTCGTTCAAGGCAGCGGCTCCGGCCAAAACAGCTGGATTGTACACCTAGAAGTAAGCTTCTGTCCTCTAGAGGGGTTTGAAATTACGTAAAGGTCTATACCATTGTTCACTAGAAGGACGAATGCATAGCTGTTCTCGAGTAGACATAAACCATGAGCAAATTGTGATAACAGCATGTCCTGGCTCAACTCGAGTCTTCCAAAATTCGTATTCAATATATTTTGTTACGAGAAATCGTGGCATCTGTTTCAGGGAGGAGGGTGGTGCGGTACCGACGCAGATTGTCTAACGAGAAGTACAACTTACCTCGGATCATCACAGTATATAACTTCCTTTGGCTATGGAGGATACATGAGCGATTCATCCACGGAAAATCCTGGTTGGAAATATTCGATATCTCGTGTCCGTTAGGGTGTCTTTAGTGCAGTCATTCAAGATTGAAAATATCTGCCTTGTTTTCTGGGCGACCGATTTGAAAGCAAAAAGTACGGAGGTTAATGTGGTGTGGTCCTTCTGATTTGATGTGCAGACTTTTACAACTGGAATAGGGTGTATGTGAGATATTGCGATGGAGGATCTTTTAGTGGCAACGTAGACAACGCTGTGCAAGTTGTTGGACAGGACGGCCAGGTCTTCATCTGAGCTTGCATGATCAGTTGGTTCTTGTCTTTGTTTCCTTACTAAGCATACGAATTTGCAGCCAACAAATACAATCAATCCCTACTAACTAAGTAAAAGCTAGAGGCCGCAAGAAGTCTGGACACATTATTGAATTATTTCGTATTCATCAGACGCACCAACTCTACTATAGAGGACAACGGGTGTGGGAGGCCACCATTGATGATTTGTTTTCAAACGGCTTGGGGAGCGCTGACAAGGTATGAACTCCTTCAAAAATGTCCTTTAGATGTGAGTATAAAATCCGTGCCAAAACCATGATGAGATAGATGGTGCTTGTGCAGGCCATTCTCGGAGGAGACTCTGCTGGTAGTTTGGCAGCATTCCACCATTGCAATAATTTCCAACAAAGGTTTTCTAGTCAAACTGAAGTAAAGTGCCTCTACGATGGAGGATTTTTCATGGACTTGTATAACGCTAATTCTTAGACCCTTTTTTTTTTTCGTTTGTGTCAAGCTAGTTAAGCATATTTTACGCATCTAGAAAGCTTTTGGAAAGTGATTATTATGTAGAAATTTTCCTCTACCTATGCATCGTTGAACTTTGACCATCATAGCATTTGCCTTCATTATCTATATCTTGCAGACCAGATCTATCTGGAGTTTATTCTTTCAGAACATTTTTCCAGGATGTTGTGGCATTGCATGTAAGTGTCAACACACTTGTGTTTTGTCAAGTAATTCTACATATTTACATCACATGCAAATGACTCGGTCTCAGTCTAGATATCTGTAGTTGTGACCAATACCCAAACTTCTTGATGCCCCATAGGTCTACATACTTATTTGGCATTCATATCCTTGCAGAATATTACCATTTTGCCAGAAGGATGTACATCACAAATGGATGTTGGGCAGGTATGCCTCTAATATTTAAAAAGTACATTGCTTTGAGTTTTCCTCATTCCTAAAATTTAGTTCTTTATTATTTTTAGTTAAATAGTAATGTAATGATTGAATTTTGTGAATGTATGGGCAGTGTTTCTTTCCACAATACAACTTAGCATACATAACGGTCCCTTCATTCATTCTACAATCCGATTATGATAGCTTTCAGGTAATTATATCAAGAACATAACATGTTCATCATTGTGGCTATTGCTTTCATTGCTTATATACATATAGATACATACATGCATACATGGATATGTATGTATGTATGTATGTATGTATGTATGTATGTACATATGTACGTGTGTGTGCACGCACGTGCGTGCATGGCGTGCATGCATGTGTGTGTGTGTGGGGGGGGGGGGGGGGGGGGATGGGTGGGTGGGTGGGTGGGTGGGTGGGTGTGTGTACACACATAGTATATTAGAAAACTGAAACTTTCAGCTTGATGCAAATTTTCGTGTGCTTTTTATGGTGTAAACAACTATAGTTTATTGTATTATGGTAGGTTCAAAATATTCTAGCTCCAACCACATCATATACAAATGGAGCATGGGATGCATGCAGACAAAATTTATCTTCATGCTCCAGTGATCAACTGACAATATTGCAAGGTGACCTTACTTGTATTTTACTCTCTTTCATGTTAATGTTATGCATATATTGCTTAACATAAAAGCTACTTATACATGACATTGCATCTCATTGACCAATAAATTTCACAAGGTTTAAGATAGTTTTCTCCACCTAAGAAATGTATTTCCACATATTTCTTCTATATCTTTACCATATACTAATTAAAAAGAATCCAAGAATAAGCAAGAGTCACTTCTTGTAACACCAATTGCAAATGTTAATTTCTACTTGTTAGTGGTAGGTAATATTTTTTGTTTGTATGCAGAGTTTCGTGGGAATATGTTGGCAGCTCTTCATCCCTTAGTAGGTTATACCAACTGGGGTCTACATGTGGTATCTTGTTACTACCACACACAATCTGACAATGACCTTTTGTGGAATGGAATAACCATAGTTAACACCATGGTATGTCTCTTGCAATATTTCTTTGAAGTTCTTGGCAAGGAAAATGCATTGTTAATGACCCTTCAATATAGAGTAAAATAAATACTATAGAGATAATTTGAGAAAGAGAAAAGAAATGAATCTGACCATATGATAATTTGTTTTGCATTCTACACATGCATCCATAGTAATTCAGCTCCAAATGATAGCATATTTTTTGGTCAATTCTATCAGCTCTAGGGTTGTCTATTTAGAAACAATTTAGGCATTTCATGAATTAACTATTTTCTCTTTAAGGAAGTTAGGTGACCACCCAAACATCACAGTATCACCTCTAAATCCATTAGGCAGTATTCCATGTAATATCTTTTTACTTTGTAAATATCAAACTTTTAAGAGAATTATCCTTTAGAATTTAAATCTTTCATAGAGCTATCTTTTGTAATTTCAATTCATCCAACATGTTTTACTCGACCCTAATTATTATCTAGGAAGATGCATATGTGTCATTTTTTCAAACATTTAGAATAGTTGACAAGTGAAAGTTTTGTTTTATCAAAAGGTTGTCCGATAATTGGGATCCTTTACTAGAGCAAGGATCCCTACATTTCAATAAAGAGGGGAATTTTTGAGAGCTATATTGATAGATACATTAGAAACAATCATTTAGATGCTTTCTAAAGTTATTGTAATAGCTACCATTCATGCAAGGAACTTCTGAATCCATTACAATAAATCCAAGATTACCTTTGACTATCTCTCTTTTTCTTTACAATACAAATGCCCTAAACATGTGCTACATTCAATAGGTCAAGTAGATTTGATTAGTCATTAGTATTGCTCTAGTATTGTAAGTGTCAAAAGTATATAGATACTAGATTAATTTCCCTAGTAGTAGCTAGCTTCATAATGCAGGAGCACAAGTAGAATGCTACATCATGCACTATTTGGTTTGTACATCCCTTATTATACAAAATGAACGAAAAAACAACTCTTTTTCCTTGCAAATATATTCTAGGGTACTTTGCTAAGAGGAAAAACTTATGCCCCTTATGCAACTATGGGGCCCAATTTTCTCAAACCCCACTTATTTTTTAATATTATGCATTTACATTCAATTTTATTCCTTTTGCATGCATAGATATGATATTTACCTACATTACAGAAGGTGAACCTCTAAAAGCAACACTAAAAGTATGTGTGCACAAAGGTTTAAAGTATTTCAGGTCATGCATATGCATGTACAGGCACACCCACAAAAGAAAATAGAAGCTCCTCTCTCCCATGAGCCTTGACATTTGGATATATATGCATAGGTATAAAGTTTTGTGAGCATTTGGACAACTCAACCAATAGCCTCTCTCTCTCTCTCTCTCTCTCTCTCTCTCTCTCTCTCTCTCTCTCTCTCTCTTATGCATGTGCACATGTACAAACTCAATTCCATTGAAAAAAATGACCTATCACTTTGCTTTCCTTGATGGACTCATGTCATCAAGCAACCGCCCCCCTCCCCACCCCCCCCAAAAAAATCTCCCAATTCATCATGCCCTTGTGAAAATAAAATGCATATGCACATCACATGCATAATGTATACTTGTGTGATTGACAAATAATATTTTGAATGGTTGATTGATACTATAAGGTGATTCATGGTTTGTTATGCATTTTTATACCATGAATCTTCATCTCACAACTTGGTTGAGATAAGGTATATTGATCAAATATGCTTATGCTAATTCTTTCAAGGTACTAATTGGTTCAATTGAATGCTGACACAGACTATTGAAGCGGCATTCCAAAAGTGGTTTTTTGGAGGGTTACTTGTACAAAACATCGATTGTGAATACCCCTGTAATCCAACTTGTGTAAATACATCTTAATTGGTGCGCCACAATTTGGCCAATTGGATAAATTGTAAAATATTAATTGAAGAAGTAGAGCTTAAAACTCATACAATCCTTGTGTATACACATCTTCTTTATAGTCATTATACAAAAAGACACATAGCATAAGTACATATGCAAGATCATACATATTTCTGCATGCACAAGAAAGCACTCTCATATATAAGATTTACATGGACATGCATGCATACATACATACTCCCCCTCCCCCTCACACATGCACATGCATATCCTCACTCTCACTTACACACACACGAATGCACGCACGCATGCATGTGAGTACTCATATCCAAGAGAAGTAGATTATGGTTCTAGATCCACTTCCTCAAGAGCACATGGCTTCTAGAAGACAATATCTTGAATGGTTTATTGATGATCTTGCCCCAAATTCGCCTCCACAACAAACACAAGACCATTGCATTGACTTGATACTTTGGAGCTCTCTCCCTTGCTAAGCCCCATACTTCAAACTCATCTTGTAAAATAATAAGGATTCAATTGCAATTGCAAGGCTTTCTTGAAAAATAAAATTTTGAACTAGTAGCTTGCTCCAGCTCTATTGATCCAAAAGAAAGATGAGTCTTACAATGTGTGTTGACTATCAAGCTCTCCACGACAAGATCACAATGAAGAACCACTTTCCCATTCCTAGAATTGATGATGTCTTTGATATCCTCCAAGGATCCTATATTTTTAATAAGATTGGTCTAAAAGGTCGTTATCACCAAGCATGTGTCTTACTTGAAGATTTTTACAAGGCAAAGTTTCAAACATATTTTGGTAACGAGTCTCTTTGTCATGTCCTTTGGCCTACACATGCTATTGGTTTTATTAGCCTACGAGTATAATCAATCCCTCCTTGATAAGAAAGAGTCTTGCAATCTTTCCACATATAGTACACATAATTGAATTATTTCATATTCATGTGATGCAACAACTTAACTATAGAGACGAAGGTGTGGAAGGCCACCATTCATGATTTGTTTATAGAGTACTAGGGAGTGTTGATGACAAGGTATGAACTCCTTCAAAATTGTCATCAAGATGTAAATACCACAACCGTCCCCAAACCATGATGAGATGGTGCTTATGCAATCCACTACAAACCATTTTCACTCTTAGCGATGGTTAGTTCAATGGAAACCATGGAAATAAGCTTTGATAAGGAAGAATCACAATAATTATCTATATTTTGTCTGTATAAATGTCGATATGTTAGCATATAAAAAAAAAAAGGTTATATCAACTCTACTACTATTGAAAAAACCCAACCCACTTTCAAAGGCTATATTGACATTAACAAGATGCCAAAAAAAGGGTAGATTGGGGGCTAAAATCTACCATAAAAAATTTGTGTGTGCGTATGTGTGTGTGTGTGTGTGTGTGTGTGTGTGTGTGTGTGTGTGTGTGTGTGTGTGTGTGTGTGTGTGTGTGTGTGCATCGACGTGAGCATGTGTATGTGTGTGCACATGCATGTGTGCATGCATGCGTGCATGTGTGTGTGTGTGTGTATGTGTAAAAAATAAATCATTTTAACAACACGGCACATGCTGCTCAAATAAGGCTAGATAAGATATCTTTCATTATATGGTTGTACATAAAATATGTATAAATTTGGTACAATAGTGTCAAATCCATCAGGTAGTCCAGGCTCTAAGGTCAGGGTCAACTTACCTTCCACCATTTAGACAAAAAAATATGTTAGAACATCATAGTTTTGTGAGGGAAGATAGGTAATGCCTTTAAACCCCAGCTTGTTATCACTTATACCATAGAGCAAGAAACCTATGGAGATTATAAAATGACTAAAAAAGATGGGGCATCAAAAATTAAAATTACTAAGGGGGGATCCCGCATCCATACAAGAGATAATTACATAATTTTCTTTAAACTAGATTAAAGGGGGGTATTCCACACCCTTATAAATGAAATTAAATTACTAATTGAACTTATTGTAAATTGGGGGCAGTCCGCACCCAAATGAGCAGGACCACGAGGGGTATTCCACACCCATGATTAACATTTTTGGTAGAAGGTGGAGAACCTCTTTTCTATCCCTTATTAAAGAGAAGAAAATAAATATTAAATCCACTTGTACTCCATAAGCAATTTAAAAACAATTTAGAAAATGAGTCCATTAACCAACATATGAAGCACAAGATTTGATAGAATTATTATAAAGATTGAAAATAGAATTCTAACCCAAGTGAATAATCAAAAGGACAATATATATATAATAGAGCTTTCTAAACTAGAGCATTTTATTTATTTACATATAAAAAAGAGCTTTAAAAAGAGAGCCTCATAAATGTGTGTGTGTGCATGTTCGCACGTGCATGTACATGTGCGTGTGCGTGTGCGTGTGCGTGTGCGTGTGCGTGTGCGTGTGTGTGCATGTGCGTGTGCATGTGCGTGTGCGTGTGCATGTGCGTGTGCGTGTGCATGCGTGTGTGTGTGTGTGTGTGTAGTGAAAAGGGGAGGAAATTAATTGCATCAATCCATGCAATTCATTAAGTGGATATAAAGAAAAAGTAGAATGATTAACTTCAAGATATATAAATAACTATATATATACATATATATAAACCAAGGGGCAATTAGTTAAAGTAGAAAAAAAAGAAAACCCTAAATGGCAAAGGAAGTAAATTTATAAAAGCATGATTAAAATTAGCAAAGATCAAATTGTATATATAAATTTTGTTCAAATAAATAGTTGGATAGGTGTAATTGTATATATAATGATCGATATAGGTCAAACACATTAGGTCGTTTGCTAAAAGAGATTGAAAAGCTCTAAGAGATTAAAAAGCTCTATTCAAATTCTTTCAAAAGTGCAGAAGAACCAAAAATCTAGGAGAAAGTCTACAAGTACTCGATTTTGTCCTGTGAATAATTGTCCTTTAAAATCATAAAAGACTCTTTACTTAAGCTTGATCTTCAAAAGGCGAGCTCTTAACATGTACATTGCATGCGACTTCATGCAACCATTACAAAACCAAAAAGATTTCCCTTCTACTCCAAAACTAGTGCATGCACTCTATTTCTTGACATGGAAGCCCAAAAAATGAGGTGTGACTGCAATTCAAAGCTGCATGCATGTCCCACAGGACATATCACCACTAGAATAAGAGACAATATATGCCCAGAGAGGTAAATACTCATATAAATATATATCTACATCATAGAGCTAAGCTACAGTGTCCCAATAAGAGCCGACCCAAAAAATAGTCGTAGAGCCAAGCTACAATGTCATAACAAGTGCTACAATGAGGGAGTCATTGGTCATCGCAATTTTGAAAGGGTAGGAGGTGAGGATCCAAAGAGGAGCTAAGTAGAGAAAATGCGAGAGAGCATGCTTGGTTGCATGGCAAAGAAGCAAACAAAATAGAGAGCAAGATCCCAAGATGGCCAGTAACACCAAGGCACAAAGAGTAGAAACCATGACATGCTAAGAAAATACGAGTCGCTAACTCGAAAAAGTTGCCAATGGATGGAAGAACCGAGTAGGGGAAGGACTTGAGCACTGAACAAAGGAGGTGTCCAAGCGAAAAGGGACTACAAGGAACCGCGTGTAAAAACATGCGTGCCTTAGGATCTATGGAGCGCTCTAAGGTGGATGGAACCTATGTGTAAACATGATGAAGAGAGTGCTCATGACATGTACCTCAAGTCAATTAGGTTCCAAGATAGATAAGCTTGCACTCATAAATAGAGTCTTGAGTGTATGTGTATTTCTGTATTCAACAATGCATGATAGGCTTCTTATATAGAGAGAGCCTTTAGAATAGTCAACACTTGTGGGATCCTCTGATCCACCTCTCTCCTTGTGGATGTCCTCAATCCACATCCTCACATCATGTAGTCCACATCCTAGGGTGGCTACTTTAATACATTCCTATACAATACCTTAGCCTCTAATATGTGCACATGGCACCATATCTCAACAACTCCCCTTGGTGCCATGATCCTTTGGCTACTGCAAGGTGTCATATGTGAGTTACAAGATCAAATCCTCCCTTGGGTGCTTACATGGCTACTCTCAGGTGGTCAGGTTTGTTTTACAAATATGTGGGCTAAAGGTGGAAAGGCTTTTGCTTTTCAATGCTTGATGTCGATGGCATTCTCTTCTTTGCTTGATGTAGCTTGATGCGTGATGATTTTGTCTTCCTGTGCTTTTAATGTTTTATGTGTGGATGCCATCCTTTGTGCTATGGTCATCTCATGCACTTGTGCTTTTGGCATGCTTATGACGGCAATGTGTGCATTCGTGCTTTGATTTGTCATTTGTTGTTGTGCAAAGGTCTTACCAATTGATTTCTTTCAATATTGGAAGTGGCTACAATGATTCTAACTTAACAAGCGCGTAGAGCTCTAAAAGGTGATCAGTACTTTTTCTTTTTGGAGTGCGTGCAAATTCTTCCTGGATTGGAAGTTACGGCTTGTCGAACTTTTATGAAGAAGAGGTGGCCTAATGATGTGGCATAGGGATTCATATGCTACTTACAAAGTGTGCTTGTGAAGGGACTGTGTTCTTAGTTGGAACTTATGATGACATGGCATTTTTACGTAACCCTAAACCTAACCATGGTTAGTATGGGTTACTTGACCATTGACCAAGGTTGTGACCATAGATTTAACACAAGGTCAATGATGACCTAGGCTTACCTACCACGTGTCCTAAGGTCTAACCCTTGAGTGTGGCTAACCAAGCATTTACTAACCAGGATTGTGTTAGCCATGTGGCCTTATCTACCACATGGTGTCATCTTCCTCAGATGGCCCATGGCGTCCAAAATGGAGATGGCGACGATGGTGCGATTGTCCTATTCTTCTGATAGTTGGCATTGATTGAGCCGTAGCTGCTCATGTTCATTGTTCCTCATGCTAGGTACTCGAAGGCAACAGCTCTGTGCTGCTGTCTGCAGTAGCAGGCTTGTGCTCCATGCCTTGCTTCATTGATGGCCGTCGTGGGCTTTGGTTGGGGCTTTAGTTAGCTGAGTTGGCATTGGCTATGATTGTGAGCCAAGAGCTCAGAGATGGAGAGAGCCGTCATTGTTGGAGCCACTATTTGGATGGAGCTAGCTATGTCTCTCTAGAGCATAAGGTCGAGGCTAGAGTGATGGTTGGCTATCTATAGCTTGGTGGCTGGCTTGGCAATGGAGGAGCCACTATAGAAACCTTGGTTGCTGAGGTACTATGAAGAGTCAGGACAACCGCCTTGGAGTCGTTGTGCACGCTCATCTGTTCTCTACCTCTCGCTTTGATGGCATTGGGTGTTGCAAGTCGAGTTCGCACTTAGTTGTTTTGTCGTAGGTTGCTTGATCTTTGTTCTATGGCATTTGTAGCCTTCTTGCTATGAAGCTACTAATTGTTGTTGTTGTGTTTGACAACACTGTCGGACTGATGCCTAGGCCATCAAGCTTTGTTTGCCTTATGCTATGCCATAGATGTAGGCTTGTCTTGCATTAAGTCTTGTTCCTACCAAAGCTTCAGGTCAACCTTGCCTTGGAGATTCTTTTGCAATCTGGTTGAATATCGACTATAGAATCTTTGTTGGAGGAGTCATTGTCTGTCACTTTGTGACTATGCTATTGTTTCTTGCCTCTACTTCTTGTTCTACTCATTGCTTGTTGGAGAGAGATATCAGCCCATCAAACTAGTGGAGAGGCTACCGAAACCATGGAGCCTTCAGAGGCTGCAGGAGATTTCAATTCTGAAGGAGGGCCTTTGAAGAAGGCTACCTTGTTGATGGTAGCAGAAGCCACCTTACCTTGTAGCTAGGTTTCCAGCCCATGTGCTGAAGTTCTTGAAGCTTACTTAGATCTCCATAAACTCTTGTAAGAGCTGATATCCTTTCTCTCTTTCTCTCGAAATTCTCTAAGAACCTTTAAACATATCTCTCACTCAAAATGAATCTCTCTAAATGAAGAACTCTTGAGATCTAAAACTAATCTTACATTCTGAAACTAATCTAGGAATGGGAGCAAACCTAGTGAACTACGAAGGAGCTAAACTAGGAGAGCTAAACCTATCCTCTGATACCATGTAAAAACATGTGTGCCTTGGGATCTATGGAGCGCTCTAAGGTGGATGGAGCCTATGTGTAAACATGATGAAGAGAGTGCTCATGACATGTACCTCAAGTCAATGAGGTTCCAAGATAGATTAGCTTGGACTCATAAACAGAATCTTGAGTGTATGTGTATTTCTCTATTCAACAATACATGACAGGCTTCTTATATAGAGAGAGCCTTTAGAATAGTCAACACTTGTGGGATCCTCTAATCCACATCTCTCCTTGTGGATGTCCTAGATCCATAGCCTCACATCATGTAGTCCACATCCTAGGGTGGCTACTTTAATACATTCCTATACCATACCTTAGCCTGTAATATGTGTACATGGCACCATATCTCAACACGTGGTCGCAAGGTGGTCATAAGGGAGCCACGAAGGAGGAGAAAAGGAGGGTGACAAGATGGCAAAGAAAAACAACAGAAGGCAGGGTGACGCTAGCCTTAAGGGATGATGATATAGAATGGACATGGAGGAGCAATGCAGAGCTTCATGGCACAAAGAGCTATGAATGAAAGGTGAACTAGTGACAGGCAGACAAGCACACTTGAGAGCAACCGTGAGGGGAGCTCGTGGGATGCACAAAGTAGAGGTTGTGAGTAAATTAGAGTGTAAGGGGGAGCAAAGAGACGATCTTATAACAAGAGAGAAGAAAAAGGAGACGTTACAACTCACTCATAAGACTACAACTCCCATGCATAGGTGAGGTGGTGAAACTTGAAAGGGAGAACATGGGGCAAAGGGTAGGGGGAGGATTGGTTAAGGGGATGGTTAGGTAAGGGCAAGGGGAAATCTAGGTTAGGGAGAGATCTAGTATGTGCGTAAGGGTTTTTTTTTAAATGAGGGTTAGAATAAAATGCAAACAAACCAAGAGTAGAAATAGGGGGTAGGGGATTAGGAAAATTTTAAAAGAGGGGTTAGGGGAACTACAAGGGGGTTTTTTATATTAAAGGGGGAATATGGGGGAGACATAGAGGGGGTTAGTAAATTACAAAAGTGAGGGTAAGGTAAAATTGAGTGTGTATGTGTGTGTGTGGGTGTGTTTGTGGGAGGGAAGGGGGGGTTTGGTTACATCATAGTGAAAATGTTGAAAATGGAAATGTGTGTGTGTGTGTGTGTGTGTGTGTGTGTGTGTGTGTACCCACCCTTGCCCAGGGGGACACCACATGATCGGGGAAGGACACCCATCAGGTGGTGTCCTACCTCATACGAGAAAAGTTCAAAGAGGAAGCCTCTTATAAGTTTTTGCAAAAGGAAGCCTCTTATAAGTTTTTTCTTAAGTGTTTCCAAGTGGATATTCCTTTTATGATCTTCAAGTCGTTCAATGGAATTAGACACATATGAGAATTTCCATAACTATCTTGAAACAATCACGCACAAGGCACAATGATTGCATAGTTATGACAATTCTGACAAAAAGCAAAACCTAGTAGGTATGTGTAAAGGGAAGATTTCACGAGGGTACATAAAATAATAATTCATAGTGAGGAAAGTATTCGTGTGTGTGTGTGTGTGTGTGTGTGTGTGTGTGTGTGTGTGTAAAGAAACAAGTGTCTGTGTATGTGAGATACATTTACTAATCTTTTGTGTGTGTGTGTGTGTGTGGCCCACCCTCAACCCAGAGGGAGTAAGTTCCACCCCACCATGTGGAACTTACTCCCCACCTACTGATAATAAGTGGGATAAAAGTGGATCTGTATGATAAGTGTCAAAATGAAGAAATAATGCCAATAGTACATGCGTTAACTAATTCCGCAAAATAGATATAAAAGTTAGTAAAAAATAAGATGGATCACAACATGACTAGGCATTATTATCCATGCTAAAGAATTATCCAATGGATGTGAATTAATTGTATGGCACTAGCCCAACCAAAGGATGTGAAATGGATGTGAATTAATTGTATGGCACTAGTTGGGAAATCAAAGTGTGTGTTTAGATTAAAAAGTCCCATCAATAATTGAGCCATACAATTAATTCCATCAATTGGATAAAAAGTTAAAAAAGAGAAACATATAAGGAAAAAATGTTTGAGACATCTAACTTGAAAAATGTAACTAGAGTTTGCAAAAATTTTGATCCAAATTTAAGAATTTTTAATAATATTGAGTTTGACAAACATAATATTGAAAAAAGATGTCGAATCCTCAGGCACCGAGGTCGAGGTCCACTTACCACCACCATCCAAACAAACTAGGTAGTATAACATCATAGTTAAGTTTGGGTAGACAAGTAATTCCTATTTTGCCCGGCTTGTTATCGCTTTATCTAGGAATATAGATAACCATATGGATTCTTAGATAGTTAAAAAAACAATTTAGCCACAAGTGATGTTTAAGGGTCATTGTTTGCTTGGGTGTAGCTATTTTTGGTGAGAATAGTCCAATTAACCATTGATATCCTCGATTACATATGGATGTTCTATTAACCATGGGTTTCAATTTGGGTTTACAGTGTCTTGTCCTCAAGTCCTTACTTTTCTGTATATCGGTATCTTGCATGACCCATCACTTATGCATTACTCAATGGAATTCAGAAAACTATTGTATACCTGTTTGTTGATAATAAGGTAAAAATTAAATTTATTGGTTGTATGTAAGTGGCATTTAGATTTTCAGGAACTTTAAGTCGTAGTACACATTTTAAACTTGAACATGAGAGCAAAAAATTATGGAATAAGTCTTTTAAACGAGACCATTAAAGCATTACAAGTGTTATGTTGCATGTGAAGCATACATCCTGAAGACTATAGGATATAGCAATTTATTCAAAAACATGTTCCATACATACATGCAACCAAGTAATCATTCTAAATTACACTACGTGAGCTTCTCCTCAACCCAATGACACACCTAAATGAGATCATTATGCATGGGTTAACGGGCCTCCAATGTTGTGCTAAAGTGATGCATACCCATTTGAGGGCACGCTCCATAACTTTTTTTTTATTTATTGAAAACCAAAATAGATTGAAAATTTGGAATCCAAACTATTGGGACTAGTGCATGTGGTCTTAAAACATTGATAGTTGTTGGTATTGGTATCTAGATTCACCCTAAAATGGAAAAAGTTGAAAAAGTGCAATTTGTGCATGTGCAAAGATATTTTAATAAATCCAACACTATTTACAATTTTGAATTGTTTCTTTTTCCATGCACTTTCTTGCTATATGGCTCATAAGCATACCAAAGGTCATTGCATTTAATAATACATGTCATCAAACCCGATAGCATGCCCTTTGGCCTATTTGTGTTTTGAAGCATTTTAGGCCACATTGCACTTGTTTGGGATATCCAAGTCTGCTGACATGTATCACCGGAGGGGGGGAAAACTGGTGGCTGAGATTTTGCTACTCCCACGAATTTTCAATTTTCACACCTCTCGCCCATCAACTCTTAGAAGATTAAGTACCTGCAACCTGCCCCGCCTTGCAACTTGCATGCACCTCAACATGACCTTGACTTTGGTTTGCCATTCTCTTCTTTCAAGTAAGTTGTCTCTTCTATTCTTTGCTTGCCTCACTAGCTAGCTTCTCTGTTTCTATTTCGAACTGATCGTGGCCATGGCACCAATGGCAACATGTAGCTCACCATGGCTTGCAAGAGAAGAAGACAGAGGCTGCGAGATAGGGAAGCCGAAAAGCCAAGTCAAGACACAAGGAAGAGAATACGGTTCGAGGAAAGCGCTGGCATGGTATTGAATCGGCAACGAAAGACACTTTTGTAGCATCTACAAAGGGAGAAACAACGAGAAGAAACAAGAGTTCTTGTAGAGCAGTGGGAAGAAGCGGTTGCAGATGCACGCATTCGATCATTGCCATCGAAGGGAAGAACATGAACTATGGTGTCACAATTGGTGGGAGCATTCGAGGCAGCAACATCAGACCATTCAGGTGATTACCAGTCTTGAGTCTTCACAAGCTTTAGCCTACACCCTAAAGTTCATAGAGTAACAACCCTACCAACTCCTTGGGAGATGCACACTTAAGAGGTGATGCTCTATAACCTGAGAAACGGCCTACAAAAAGTGAAAGGGGTGCACAACTAAGATCAACTAGCTGCAAAGAGGGTGACATTAGCTATGCTGGTTTCCCCTAAAACAAAGGAGAAATGTCTTGGGCGCACAATGTCGAAGATGTTGTCAATCAAAAGGACCAATGTGGCTCCAGCGGTTGAACGTAGAACGTAGAGCAGAAGCAATGCACGTTCATCCCGATCTGAGAAGTCTGTGGGCTTCAACAGAATGCAAGAAAAGGAGAGACAACCTAAGTGCGGAAGTCATTGCTACAGTGACAACGTTTTGGCACAAAAATATGAGAGTTTCTCCAAATAGAAAGGACATCTATAAGAATCAGATGGGATGCAAGGTGTTTGAGGAGCACATCATACACATGCTAGATACAATGTAGGTCAATGATGCCTAAACCAGTTCGGTGGTTGTTTGTGATTGAGCTTTGGGATAGTTTACTTGTTTCATTTCTTAAACCAATCTTGGACTAAATGTGATTGTCCTAAACCAGCCCGATGGTTGGAACATCATGCAACCGTAGGTTGGTTTAGCTCAATTGCCAGTTATGTGATTGTCTTGAATCAGCATGGTTGAACACACATTAGTTGTTGTCCACCTCGATGGCATGGTTGAGCAAAAATTAACAGCATCAATATATTGTTATTTTACTAAACTAGCCCGATAGTTGGAACATCGTGCAACCATGGCTACTTCAACTCAATCACTAGTTATGTGATTGTCCTGAACCAGTGTGGTTGAACATACATTAGTTATTGACCAGTTCGGTAGTTGAAATTATTGTGTTTCTTAGTACTTAAATTTGTTAAATTTAATTTTTTGCTATTTGGGTCATATACCACTATTAAATTGTGGAATTCAGAAATGAGAGCTAATAGATTGTTATTTTCTAATGGTGAAATTTAGAAATAAAAAGCAATATACTTGTTATTGTCTAATATGTGAAGTTGAAACCGTCAGACTAAACCATCCCGGTGGTTGAAATTGTGACTGTCCTAAACATGTCCTAAACCAGCCCGATGGTTGATTGTCCTAAACATGTCCTAAACTAGCCCGATGGTTGATTGTCCTAAACATGTCCTAAACCAGCCCGATGTGATTGAAATTGTGATTGTCCTAAACTAGCACGGTGGTTGAAAATTGTTTTACTTCATTATATACTTTAATTAGATTGTGTTTTGTATTCTTTTCGTAGTAGCAAAAGGGGGGCTCATTGTTCTGTTGTTCCTGCATGTTGGGTCAGTAGACGAAGTTGTATCTCAAGTTTTTGGATCAGAATCCAGACATTTAAATTGGGTAGAGGAGCTTTGAGCATTGTAAGCCCTGGCATGTCAAGAAACTCAAAGACAGTAATGTTTGTTGTTGCAAAACACACATAGACTTTGACCTGCTAGCCCAACAAGCTATGAATGACTTGAGATTTGGTCATGTTGGAGCATTGCTCCATGGGGATCGATGCACATGCCTCCCTAATGAATGCGCAGTCTGTAGGACACCTGGATCCTCATCATGTGTTGCAAGGGAGGGAAGGTTTTGTAGCCTAAGGTCTCTGTGGGAGGATGGTGGTTTGTCCAAAGGGAGATCATGAGTGGCACAGGATTGAATGCATTCACGGCACATGCAAGCGTTGCAGTTTAAATCTAAAGAAGAAGACATTCAATATCTATCCAAATGAAATGAGGGAAGACAACCACGTTGCTCTAAAATGGAGGAGATTTGAAAATGTCAATGTTGAAGATCCGATAAAAAGAGGTGGCTACTTTCATATAAGAGCACCCAGCCAAGGGAGCTTATTGTAGGTCACATGGTTCAATCCATCCCAAAATATGTGCTTCACAATTTCATAGCCAGCTGGTAGGATAAGCACTTCAGGAATTGCCTTGCCAATTTTTCCCGCGACACTATTGTATCTGTCATAGATTTTACAAAAAATTATTCTTTTCAAGAACAAGATGAGATACAAAGTGCTCACTGGTACAACAAGCAGATAACAATTCTTGTGCATATCACGTATAATCATTTGCTTGATTCTTCCACACCTAATGCAAATCTGCTTGTGCTGACTCATAGGAGTTGAGGTTAGTGCAATGCACTTACCATTTCTACATTTCAAATGATAGGAAACATGACAGCCTATTTGTGTAGCATGCTTTTCTACTACTTTGGGAATGGCTGAAAAAGGAAAATCCCCATGCAGATAATATAAAACAACATTGGGTGTGGTCAGATGGTGTTGCCTCTCAATTTAAATCAACACGTGGATTCTACTTCGTCTCAAGTATCAAATCCCTAACCGGTCTAGACATGATGTGGAATTTCTTTGGGTCTAGCCATGGCAAGGGTGAACATGATGGATGCGGTGCTCTTATTAAGTTTGAACACCAATTAGCATGCCCTCAAGAAAAACTCAATGATGCCCATGATGCTGTAACATGGCTTACAGCCAACCTCTCCATAGGCACACATTCAACATACAATAAACAAAGCCTTAAAAATATTGTAGTACGTAGAGTGTTCCATGAAATGAAAGTGGATGAAGTGCAAAGGAGAAGCCGACACGATTGCAAGAAAATCAAAGAAGTTTGTGGTCTGGGTCTGGACAGCATATGGGGATTTTCAAACAACCAACTAATTAAAACGAGAAAACTTCTTGTTTCTACACTGCGTGCATCATAGGGGATCATGATGATTGTGAGAACATTGCAACTGTGAAGACATGGGAACAAGTTCAAGTTTCTCCTCTACGTTCAGATGGAGTGACAAAGAATGGATAGACAAATGACTCACCATAGTTTGAGAAGAGTTTCGATAACCTCACTAACTGTTTGGAAGAGGGGGATAACTTTGTAGTTATCACAGATTCTGGGGAGAACGAGGAAGATGACCCATACTTTCTATTGCAGTGCACAAAGCCTAAGTACAAGGTCGAGGAAACATTTAAGGATAATTGGGGAACAACCTATGAGAAGTCGGATGTAGTAGTTGGATCTTTTTGGTACAAAAGTTCATCCAAGAGAGGCCGTAATTACGAACTTTTACATAAGAGTCCACAAACTTAGTGTACTCTCATCTAGTAAGAGCTATTAAGTTCCAGATGCAACCTGTGCCACAACAAAAGAAGAGCAAGAGTGTCTTCAAATTAGATTTAGACACGTATGAGCACATCTTGGGGTGTCTTGGAGCGGTCGACGAGGATGACTGAGATAGTACTAAGAAAATGTATGTAGTCTCATTGCAGGGAAACAATATGTCCACTTGTCCTACAAAATGGAATTTGTACCTTAGAGTGCTTCTTTTTAGTATATCCCAAACATTCATCGTCCTAGTTTTATTAAATTGTTTTTGTAAATCCCAAACGGTAAAACCAATGCTTGCTTTTAGTATATCCCAACAACCACCGCACTGGTTTTCCATAACGAATCCACACACCCTACAAATCCATTCATCTTGTAATAATAGAAGCAAACCACTACGTTGGTGGCTGTTCATATCCTAGTGCAACCAACCACTATGCTAGTGATAATGTATCCTACACTACTACCGTGCTATCCCTACACTATGTGCTATCCTAAAATTTGTTGCACAGTGCTAGTGCCCTTTAGACTGGTTATCGTTAACCATTAGATTTCAACCACCGGGCTACTTAAAACATTTAAGTACTAACATGGAAGCAGGTTGATACAAAATCAGGTATTACAAGCACCATGAGAATATCCACAAGTTCAAGAAATGTCTGCAAGATTTTTATTATTTCAAAACACAATGACATTTTGCTTTTTCAAGGAAATTCCAGACTCCCAACTATCTTATAAGCCTGTCTATGGCAAGCATCTCCCAGCTCTTGAGGCCAGTCTACTGCACAATGGCAGACCTTTTTACACACTCAAATTACACACTGTTTGCTTGACTCTGCCAACTTATTACGCCCATAGTAACTCCTCCTTTCGCTGGGGGTCCTCTTCATCCTGGTCTTTGTGCTCTATACATCTTTGGGCCTCTATCATGTCCTACTAAAAGAAACCTACATCATGCAAGTACCTAAAGAAGCAAGAAAAACAATAGCCAGGGAAATTAATATTCATCGTCTGTGCTGACTCCAAGTAATACACCCACCACCGAAGCATGCTCTGCTTGCAACTATTTTCCTCCATCTCTGGGTTTGTTTCTATGAGGATTCCATCCAACATCGTTTTTAGATAAAACAAAAGCATTCCAAAGTCTTTTGGGTATGCCATAGATTCGCAGTAGGTGGATCGATGTATAGAGATTTGGGGCTAGATTTTGTAATGGGGCTCTTAGTTGTGTCTATACTACACTTAAATAGGGAGAGAGTTCATCAAGAGCCCGACCTTCTCATTCTTCAGTCTCATGTTAGTTGTCTAATCAAAATCTTTTGTCTCACATTAGTTGTCTAATCGAAATCTTTCATCTCACATTAGTTGTCTAATCGAAATCTTTTGTCTCACATTAGTTCACTAATCGAAATATTTTAGTCTCACATTAGTTATCTAATCGAAATATTTCATCTCACATTACTTGTTAAATCGAAATTTTTTGCCTCATTATTATAACCGTGCTAGTGTGGATCAAAGGATACTATCTAGTCACATAGCTGAGAAAACATTGCCCAAGTAAACTTTGGAGAAGATTAACAATTCAATAGATTACACACAGATTACATAGATTACAATCTCAAAGACTCCTTTACTTCAGATTGCATCTCAAGGACTCCTTGTTGAGCTCCTTGATTGCAGGCTCGACCCTCCTTGCTCCTTTTGAGGATGGGGCTAGTTCCTTCCTATAGGGTGGTAGCACGCAGGCCATCAGATACAGCAATTAGCTATGATGGGGGTATGGCAAACCATGCATTTCAGGCCCTGCTGCATCACAGGATAGGCATCCAATTTAACTATTGCAGCCGTCAATACCACAATCTTGCTCTTTACATGACAAAGTTGCTTCTTGATTCCTTCCTCCCTCATCTTAAGGCTGTGGATGTTCTCCTTCATCTCATCCACTTTTTGCTCGCTCTGTGCAACAGCTTCATCTGAATCCCTTAGCATCTGTTGAAGCTGCATAAATTGATGAAAAACATCTTCATGGGCCATTTCCAAGACTTTCACTCTAGTTTGGAAATATCTCAGGATGATGGACTGCTTTTCATAACTGTCGAAAGCCACAACAAGCTCGTGCAAACATCTATCCTAAGCTTCTTGCGAGGCCTTGTAGCTTGCTCTTTGGACTTCCAACACTGTTTCAAAAAAACAACCCTCACCATGGCTACTGCAAATTGCTCCACTGTGGTGGCTAGAACTTGCTCCACCGTGGCTACTCTCTACATCCTTCCTGGCCTGAGGAGCTGTCTCATTGTCTTCTCCACCCCAGCTGCTCTCTGCCCCATTCTTCTTGGCCTTGAAGCTCTCTCGCAATTCTTGCATCACCTTCCTGGTTTTTGCATTCTCCCTTTTCAGCTCCTCCATCATTTGGTCTTTTTCAATGTTCAATGTGTTCTACATGTTGTAGAGCCATTTATAAAGACCCTCCTTTTTGGCTCTCTGATCTTCAAGATCCTTTCGCATCTTTTCTAGCTCCTTGTCCACACTTCTTCGAGCCTATCTCGGAGCTCCTTCATGCACTTCTCTACTTCTTCTCTTCTATGCCTTTCCATGTTGACCAATTTTGTAGCGACCTCAGCTTGCTCTTGTGCCTGCAAGGCCCTTGCTTGTGCCTCTGCTACCTTGGCTTTTGCACCTTCCCAAACACTTTTCTCAGGTTGCGCTGCTTTTTCTCCATTGGTGGCTTTCTCTTGTAGAAAAGTAACCTTCTGAGACATCTGCTTATTGTATTGCTCAAAAATCCCTTTGAGGGTAGACACCATCAGGGTGCATTGCAACTCCAGCGAACTGAGGTGACAATTGGGATTTGCCATCCACACAATTCTTCAGGTTGGTTAGTACCCTCTTGGAGATCGGCCTTGAGAAAGATACATCATGTCCTTTTAGTTGCTCTATTGCTGCTTGAACCTACCAGAACTTGCAAGTTCCTCTCGTATTAGGAAAAAAGTGAATGGTCTTCTTTAGCACATCTTGGAGGTCTGTTGGCAAGCTCAAAATCTTGACTCCACCTTCTTTACTAATCTGAACATTGGGGTATACGTCTAGAATATCCTGTCTCTTCCAATGCTTCTTGAAAAAGTGTGCTTGCAAGCTGCCTCCAGAAATTCCTAGAGCATTTTCAATCATGCTTTCATTGATGGTAATCTTCTAACCTTGACAGACTAATTGCCCCTCCTTCACGTACACCTCCTATACCAACCTGCTGAAGTTTTGGAGAGAATCCAAATTAGGCTTTTGAAGAGCGAGAGAGGAGCTCCAATATGTCATGATTTCAAGATCAGGGGAGGAGGGGCTCTCACACTGTGCTGCAGAGCAGGAGGAAAGATTGTGTGAGGAGCTCTCGGACTATGCGAGGTCCATTATGAGAGGGGATAGAAGTTACAGAAAGAGTTCAAGGGAGATAGAAATGGTTGAGAGGGATAGAAGACTAAACAATGAAGGAAATGGAATAGTGGAGGCTTGAGTTTGTAGTCCGATTGCAAAGGAGAAAGAAATAGTCAAGAGGGATAAAAGGTGAAGCAGTGAAGGAAATGGAATAGTGGAGGCTTTAGATTGCAAGGGAGAATGAAATGTTCGAGAGGGATAGAAGACAAAACGATTAAGGGAATGGAATAGCAGTTTGTAGCTTGAGTACACTTTCAAGGTGAGAGCCACCACGATGGTTATAGCCCAACTACTCTCAAGGAGAGAGCCATTGTGGTGGTTGGCTCGAATTTTGAATAACTCAAGATGGCAGTACTAACTTGCATGGTAATGAATGATTAGAGGTGGTGGCATCTAAGTTTCCCAGCCACATCTGTGGTGGCATGGCTAAGACCCACCAGGCTGGCAGTTAATAGCCACCTCATTGGCCCGCAATTTCTTAGCTTCCAATTACCACCACCGGGCTTGCATGCATGATTACTACGAGTGCAGTAAATTACCAATCATCGAGCTTGCATGCTCAGGAGAGGTAATGAGGGATTAGAGATGATTAGGTTTCATGATTTACTTTTATGGAAACTATTGCCCGATGGTGGTGGCTGTCGCATCAACCATGTCTGTCGTGGCTATGATTCCACCGTGCCACCACTCACCCACCACCGCGTAAGCATGCGCGTAAGCATGCATGATCACTACGAGTACAGTAAAAATTACCAGTCACCGAGCTCGCATGCTCAGTATAGAGAACTAGAGTGCATGGTAATGAGTGATTAGAGCTTCATGATTTACCTTTGTGGGAATTACTACTTGGTGGTGGTGACTCTCATCAGCCACTTCTGTCATGGCTAAGATTCCATTAGGTTGGCAGTTAATTACCAACCACTAGAGTAGCACCACATGGCGTCTTCTTCATGATTACCAGCTCGGTCGTCTGGGGGATTCCATTGTGATGGCTTGTAATTAATATGGATGGAACCCCGACGGGCTCCAGCCACCATGGTGGCTTGAACTCTATAATATATATAAGATCTGTGGCATTTGGCATTTTACTACACTGCTCTAATCCTCCCATGCTCTGCTACTTTGCTCCACACCCCTCCTCTAGCTCTTTTTTGCCCCCTGCTCTACTTTGCTCCATGCTCCCTCCTCCAACTCTCGTCACTCATCTACTCCCCTGCTCATTTGTTGCTCACCCACTCATCTTCAGTATGCCTACTACCACTCCCCCTCAGTGCTCTATGATCCCAATGTTATCTGCCTTCTCATATAAGGTGATTGTGTTGC